>NC_088368.1:2825905-2830905 GCF_034508935.2 Berghia stephanieae | reverse complement strand
CATATACACTTGTTCAGTTTTAATGGGCATGATCGATATTACATTTCCATGTGCTCGAGGTCATTGGTCACATTGCAAAATGTACTCAAAGTGACCTACTTAGTGAAAAGTGCTCACAACTTTTGGAATTATCTAACATTACGATTGATCATTGTGTTCAGCTTGACACATGGGTATGTTTACAACTTTCATAAACAAAGCAGTTTACAGTGTTTACATTTGTTCAGAAATATCCAATCGTTGGACAGCAAAAAATCACGTGATTGATGACTCGGTTGGACGAAAACATGAATATAGATCGCTCTCATTCATGAAAACAACAAGCCACAACCGCGAGATACACCAGTCCCGTTTTGTAATTTTTCTTTGTCCACAAACTAAGGGACTGAATTTGGTAGATAATGCATTCACTCAATATATATATATATATATATAATATATATATAAATATATATATATATATATATATATTGATCGAAGTTGACGTCATCAGGTCTTTGTCATTGATTTTTTTTCCCATCCATGTTTGTGAGTAATTCTCACTAAACTATTAACCAGACTTTAAACGTTCAAGGTTACACATAGTTTTGTGTATGGTCCGTTTTACTTCCGGATGGCAACGTTGTGAGTTTCTTAGCAAAAATGAATATAACAGCTTCAAAAAAGAACAAAATACCAAACACGGAACGTTTCGGGCTCAATACCCTTATTCAGCCAACAACAATAACAACAAAAAACCCAATAAAGACATTAAAACATTATCTCTATAGTAATGTATTTATGTCTTTATTGTTTTCAGTTGTTGGCTGAAGAAGGATTTTGATCCCGAAACGTTTCGTGTTTGGTATTTTGTTCTTTTCTGAAGTTGTTTTATTGATTTGGATTACGGGGCGTAAAATGGATGATCTTTTCTTGACCATCAGAATTTATGTAGGCTAGAAAATAAGATGCCATCATTCTGAAACCAGTAGATCAGTTACACAAAGTATTGTTTTACAATTCCAATGGGCTTGGAACACGGATTTTAATATCACGTTGTTGTTCCAAATTCCCACCTTTCCCAGATCATTTCTATCAGTCACCCAGTAAATCAGAGCTGCCAACATGGCATTTAAAACAATCGTAATTTCCAAGGGGAAAAAAGGTCACTTGAAATAGCTTTTTAAATAAATTATTTGCCCTCAGCATGATCCAAAAATGCCCCAAAGTCCTTTTACACGGATCTCAGGAACTAAACTTCCCTTTTCAGAAAGATTTATTGAGTGAAAGAGGTGACTGTTGTTCTGTCATCATCATCATCATTGCCTTTTTCACCTGGGTCAGGGTATAGGCCACAGACAAACAGTTTCCATCCTTCTCTATCCTGAGCTAACTTTTTTTTTATCTCATTCCATGTCTTACCACTTCTCTGTATATCAGCTTCTTTAATTCTTCTCCATGTTCCTCGTGGCCTTCCCTTGATCTTCTGCCCTGAGGGTTCCAATCCAATACTTTCTTTGTTATAGTGAAGTCATCCTTTCTAAGCGTGTGTCCAATCCACCTCATCGTCTTCTTCCTATTTCCTCTCCCACTGGTTTCTGCTGTGTTCTTTTCCATACTTCTTCATGTTTTATTCTATCCATCCATTTTATTCTGTAGTTGGATCCAAAATTCCAACTTCTATCAATTGTTGATCGTACTAATCAGGCCTGCACTCAATCCATTGACAATCTCTACTATTTTATTATAATACTAGAATCCCTATCACGATTGGTCAGAAGACTAAACCCTGGACATGTTGAATTTCACTATCTCACCAGACGGTGCGTGCATCTCCTATGGAAAGAAACAACAAGCACAAAATATATGGAATATATAATGAATCATACACACCACACACACACACACACACACACATACATGTTTGTAATATAATATATATATTATAAATATATATATATATATTATATATATAATATATAATATAAACATTTGAAATATAATTAAGATAGTTTGACTTCTACAACGTTGTTATCGAGCTCGATAACAACGTTATAGAAGTCAAACTATCTTAATTATCTTTCAAATGTTTATAAAATGCTCCTTTTATACTAAAGTTGAGCACTATTATTTCATGGTTTTTGTTTATAATTTATATATATATATGTATATATATATATATATATATAAATATATATATATATATATAATAAATTCACTCACGTAATATGTTGGCCAAAACGTGCGTTTCGATTATTCCTCTCATCTCCTCAGTTGGCAGAATGGGTCACATATACGTGATGAATTTAATTATTTTTGTATGCTCTAATTATCGAGCACTCTCGTACATACAAGAACCCAATAACACCCATAATTGTTTTATATATAAATAATATATTATATATATATAATTATATATATATATATATATATATATATAAATATATTATATATATATATATATAAACCATTGAAATAATAGTGCTCAACTTTTTTTATAAAAGGATTTATTTATAAAAATATTTCAAGTATAATTGTGATCAATTTCTGCAATATTGTTTCGAGCATTCGCACTCATCAGAAGTGAAAGTGAAAGTAGATTGTTGTGTTTGTCGCACTTTTCCGGCTTCGCTTTTATGGTGGTTCGTAATTACAAAAAGGTGTTTGTTTCTATGTCTGAAAGAAGATATTAGTTCATTTACTCTGTTGAGTGTTGCCACGTTCGATTGTACTACTACTACTACTACTACTACTACTACTACTACTACTACTACTACTACTACTACTACTACTACTACTACAAACTACCTAACTACTACTACTACTACTACTACTGTACTACAATACTACTACGACTACTACTACTACTATTACAACACACTACTAGCTACTACTACTACTACTACTACACTACCACTACTACTACTACTACTACTACACTACTACTACTACTACTACATACATTACTACAACTACACTACTAATACTACTAACTACTACTACTACTACTACTACACTAATAATAATAATAATAATAATAATAATAATAATAATATATAAAAATAATACATACTATTACTACAACTACAAATACTACTAACACTACACAACTACTACTACTACATACTATACTAACTACTACTACACTACTACTACTACTACTACTACTACACTACTACACTACTACTACTACTAACTACAACTACTACAACATACACCTACTACACTACTACTACTACTACTAACTACACTACTACTACTACAACTACTACTACTACTAAACTACAACTACTACTACTACTACTACACTACTACTACTACTACAACTACTAATACTACTACTACTACCACTAACTCATACTACTACTATACTACTACTACTACTACTACTAACTACTACTACTACTACTACTACTACACTACTACTACTATACTACACTACTACTACTACTATACTACTACTACTACTACTACATACTATATTATTACTACATACTACTACTACTACTACTACTACTACTACTACTACTACTATACTACACTACACTACTACTACTACTATACTACTACTACTACACAACTACTCTACTACTACTACTACTACTACTACTACAACTACTACTACTACACTACTACTACAACTACCCACTACTCTACTACACTACTCTACTACACTACTACTACTACTACTACTACTACTTACTACAACTACTACTACTAACTACCACTACTACTACTACTACTACACTACATACTACTACTACTACTTACTACTAAATACTACTACTACTACTACTAACTACTACTACTACTACTACTACTACTACTACACTACTACTTACTACTACTATTACTACTACTACTACTACTACTACTACTACTACTACTACTAAATACTACTACTCTGCTACTACTACTACTACTACACTACTACTACTGCTACTGTACTACTACTACTACTACTACTACTACTACTACTACTACTACTACTACTACTACATACTACTACTATACTCACGCTACTACTACACTACTACTACTACTACTACTACTACTACTACTACTACTACTACTAAACTATACTACCCATACTACATTACTACTACTACTTAACTACTAACTATACTACTACTACTATTATACTACTACTACTACTACTACTACTACTAACTACTACTACTACTACCACTACTACTACTACTATACTACTACTACTACTACTACTACTACTACACTACTACTACTAAATACTACTACTACTTTCTCACTACTAACTACTACTACTACTACCACTACTACTACTACCAATACTACTACTACTACTACTTACCACTACTACTACTACAACTACAACACTACTACTACCACTACTACGACTACTCCTACTACTACTACTACTACCACACTACTACTACTACTACTACTACTTACTACTACTACTACCACTACTACTACTACCACCACTTCTACGACCTCCAGCACCAACACCAACACCATCACAACCACAATTACATACTAGTAATAACAACCACTAACAAACTACTCACAGATGAACCTCCCATCCTCTATATAGCGCACAAAATTTTGTTCATAGCCCGAGACTGTCCCCTCGTTAATCATTTTGTCCTCCTGAAAGTTGTTGTGACTTGACCTGTTTTTAAAAGAAAAATAAATGTTTTCCTAAGTCTCAAAAACGTCCAATCTCAGGAGGAAGCATGTCCTTAAAACTGATTCCAAGAATGAAAATTAGTCAAAATGATAAATTTGCATGTTTGTCCTTCGAAAATCTACATTGATATTACCTTCAAAGTGATATTAATCTGTATAAACGGAGTGGGTGAGGGAGAGAGGGGGGGGGTGTAGGAACATGCAGAATGCAGTCTCACAATCTGTGCCACACATCTTAGTCAATCGGCCTTTTCTTGGAATTCACATCACACCGAAAACCAGTCCTCCGTTCCTTGATGACGTTGTCCTGTCACATTTTATTGTATCTTCCTTTTATCTGTTGACTTCCGCCG
>NC_088368.1:2822713-2825806 GCF_034508935.2 Berghia stephanieae | reverse complement strand
TCCAATCAAGGGACGCTACTCTTCCGCTAATCTCATTCCCTATAATACTTTGTAATAACAGGACGTTACATTAAACCCATCAATTAGACGGATTTAACTCTTGACGTCAGTCTATCCATGTCCTCTTTCTAACTAACTACGCACAGAAGACGGAAATTATTGGTACTTATTTCCTGGTGGTTAATTCATTATGGGGGGACAGCGTGGCTCAGCGGTATGGTCTTTGCTTCGTACCCGAAAGGTACAGAGTTCGATCCACCCGCTGCTGCGCAGTGTGGCCTTGAACAAGTCACCTCGTCCTAGGTCCTTTGCTGATTGGGTCGATCGTCATAACATAGTAGTGTGAGAACCATAAGAGGCTGCTGCCCTAGTTCAGTCAGTTTGCGGCGCTGCACTGTAGCTGACGCATGGGTTATTCCAGTCTTCCCTTGGAAGAGACCCTACAGACAAAATTCACCCGTGGATGAATAAGGGGTGTTGTCGGGGAGAGTGGCTCAAGATAGACATAGAGTTTGAAACGACTTTTTTTTTGGGGGGGGGGGTCTTGGATAGGTCATACGGTAGAGTCACGACCTCCCCGGCCAGGTATGGTCGCGGGTTCGAGCCGCCCAATCTTGCGTCCTGTTTTTAGCAGTGCTGTGTGACTAGCGTGGAAATTGTATTTCGTCTCGTTGAAAACGAAATGACCTATTGGGATAGCGTCTGGATATAAGTTTTCCCTTTAACAATATTATGTAATTTTCAATACGACACAGAAATCATATTTGATTTATTTCTAAAGGTTACTTACTTACTTACTTACTTACTTACTTACTTACTTACTTACTTACTTACTTATCCGAACCAGCGACCACCTGAGCTCTAGCCCTTCGGTCTTGTGCCATGACGTAGAAGTTAGACGTCTTTTGTAGTTGTTCCAGGTGACTATAAAGTGTGTTACTGATGCTTGGATTTGGTGGGAGGAATGTGCATCTCAGGTCTTCAAGAGGTTGACATTCAAGCAAGTGGTGTGCTAAAGGTTAAATGGCCTCCAATGAGTCCTGGCTTGAATCCAGTGGACATAATGATATGGACAATGGTGTCAAACAGTGTTTAAAGAGTCGAAACTAAACTTAAGCTTTTATATAGCGCAATATCCACTAAACGTGCTCAAAGCGCTTTACAAAGGGCCCCTGACCAACAGCAACACATGATATGTAGAACAAGACATGACGCCTGTAAGGCGATATTACAATTTTTTCGGACAGAGACAACGCTGTTAACGGTTAGGTACTCATTTTGCACCTGAGTACGGTGAGAGAAAGTAAGTAAAGAGCCTTTTTCCAAGGACTCAACTATGCGCCGAGCGAGGCTCGAACCCAGGACCTTCCGATCCGAAAACGAGTGTCATATCACGAGAGTACAACGTTTGACACAAAAGCAGATCTAAAAGAGTCAATTCAAATTTCATGAAATCGAATCGTTATCAAAGACAAAAGAAAATAGATTGGGTGCAACAAGTTGTGATGAAATCAGACTTCCTCATTCATTAAGTGACGATAATTAACCTGAACGTTTGTATTATTATAATCATCATTATTGGCGTTACAAATCGTTACTTCCTCATTAGTTGATGAACACAATTAACCTGGACATATTTATTATTATAATAATCATATTGACGTTACAAATTATTACTTAATATCTAGAGAGTATTTCCTTTTTAAAAAAATTAACTTTTGTTGATGTTGAAAATTTACGTAAACTATTTTCAATAATCGCAACAAGAACAACAAAAACAAACATGAAAAACAAAAGAAAAAAAAAAAAAGAAAAAAAAAGGTAATAGTAATAGATTAGATTAAACTTAAGTAAACCTAGAAATCTACCTGGTGATAAGATTAGTTCCTATTGGATTTTCTTTCCTAATCCTTTCCTTGTGAATTAGGTTATTCATTATTTCTAATTCAGAAAAGTGAGTGGAGCAGGCACTTATGTTGGTAACAACAAGATATAAAGTGAGTAGAAAAGTGCCAGAAGACAATAGAGAATAAAAAATTTTTTCGCGGCGGTGGTGGGGTTTGAACCTGCGACCTTATTGGTACGACAACTCCGCCTGGCAGGTGAGAGCGTGGCTCTACCGTGTGAGCTATCCACGAACACAAAAATATTCGTTTCAAACCCAAAGTCATTTCTAGATCCCTCTTTCACCCACTTCTTGAGATCGCCGATTCGTTCACCACCATCGCGAAGTAATTTTGACCAGCAGTTAAGCTTAATAGCCAATATTCTCATCACAAACATATAACATAGAAACGATTGAGACATTGAGTATGCTCCGGTGTATGGGGTGAATTTTTAATTCAGAAAAGTGAGTGGAGCAGGCACTTATGTTGGTAACAACAAGATATGAAGTGAGTAGAAAAGTGCCAGAAGACAATAGAGAATAAAAACGAATCGGCGATCTCAAGAAGTGGGTGAGAGAGGGATCTAGAAATGACTTTGGGTTTGAAACGAATATTTTTGTGTTCGTGGATAGCTCACACGGTAGAGCCACGCTCTCACCTGCCAGGCGGAGTTGTCGTACCAATAAGGTCGCAGGTTCAAACCCCACCACCGCCGCGAAAAATTTTTTTATTCTCTATTGTCTTCTGGCACTTTTCTACTCACTTCATATCTTGTCATTATTTCTAAACAACATGTGACAATTAGTTACATAACACCAAAGGCATTAGATGTACGCTCTCTGATTTCAAAGGCTATTTGTGACCATTCGTCTCAAAACGGTAGTCAAATTATAGTTAAACTGGTCAAAAATATGAAACATTGGTATTTAGCGCAGTAAAACATGATATTCCTTCTCCTCTATAAAGCATAAACACTAAACTTAAGCATGATATTTCTGGCTACAAATTCCATTTTCAGCATCTTAATCATCCCGACTTAATACCGTTTTGAGGCGAGGAGTCACATTTGGTCTTGTGGTGTAACACCCGCATTCGGATCGGAAGGTCCTGGGTTCGAGCCGCGATCGGCGCATAATTGAGTCCTCGGAGAAGGCTCTTTACTCACATTCTCTCACCGTATTCAGGTGTAAAATGAGTACCTGGCCGT
>NC_088368.1:2802713-2812713 GCF_034508935.2 Berghia stephanieae | reverse complement strand
GGGGATGCTTTTCAAACACTATACTTCTAGTCTCGGGGGTGGGGGTGGGGGGGGGGTTCCCACAGACTACTAGGAGTCCTGTATTATCTATGGGGTGGGGGGGGGGGGGTCCCGATAGCTCAGTTGGTAGAGCACTCGTTTCACATTCAAAAGGACCGAGATTAATCCCGGAGGTAGACGAGATGTTTTGTCTTCTGACGCCCCTCTTTCCTGTCACCCAGTAGTGATTGGGTACCCTGGTCTATTACATCTGGCGGAATGTATTCTGCAATAATAGGCCTGCGTCCTATCCAATCGTAATTTTCCGTTTCACGCTAAAGAAACGGGGATAAATTCCGGCTCAATTACTCAGAACACATTATGGCTCTGATTGACTTTTGTTGTATTTATAGCACAGAGAAGTCATCATCATCATCATCATCATCACCACCATCATCACCACCATCATCACCACCACCACCACCATCACACCACCACCACCACCACCACCAACACCACCACCACCATCGTCACAATCATCGTCATCATCATCATCATCATCACCACCACCACCATCATCACATCATCCCCATCACTCACCACCACCATCACACACCACCCACCCACACATCCACTCACATCATCACCATCATCATCACACTCCACACACACCACCATCATCACATCATCACCATCATCACCACCACCATCTCACCACACCCCATCACCCACATCTCATCATCACCACACCCCCACTCACACACCATCATCACCATCATCATCACATCACCACCACCACCACACATCACATCATCATCATCATCATCCAACCATCATCTCACATCATCATCCATCACCACCACACCCATCATCACCACACCACCATCATCATCCCCACCATCATCATCACATCACATCCATCATCACACCACCACCACCACCACCATCTCATCCACACCACACACCTCACCACCATCATCATCATCACCACCCCACACCACCACATCATCATCACCACCACCATCACACCACCACCACATCATCCCACCATCTCATCACCATCATCATCATCATCACACCACCACCATCATCATCATCATCACACCACCACCACCACCACCACCATCATCATCATCATCATCACCACCACCACCACCATCATCATCATCATCACCACCACCACCACCACCACCACCACCATCATCATCATCATCATCATCATCATCACCACCATCATCATCACCACCACCACCACCACCACCACCACCACCATCACACTCATCCACCACCACCACCACCACACACATCACCACCACCACCACCACCACCATCACCACCACCACCACCACCACCACCACCATCATCATCACCACCACCACCACCACCACCACCACCACCACCACCATCATCATCATCATCAACACCACCACCATCACCATCATCATCACCACCACCACCACCATCACCACACCACCACCACACACCACCACCACCACCACCACCACACCACCACCATCATCATCATCATCACCACCACCACCACCACCACCATCACCACCACCATCATCATCATCACCACCACCACCACCAACACCACCACCACCACCATCATCATCATCACCACCACCACCATCACCACCATCATCACCACCACCACCACCATCATCATCACCACCACCACCACCATCACCACCACCACCACCACCACCATCACAATCACCACCACCATCATCACCACCACCACCACCATCATCACCACCACCACCACCACCACCACCACCACCACCACCACCATCATCACCACCACCACCACCACCACCACCATCATCATCACCACCACCACCACCACCACCACCACCACCACCACCACCACCATCATCATCATCATCATCACAGGCACCAACAACGCAGCATCCAAACGACACCTACAAAACATCTTTTCGACCAGCCCGTGCCACGCCCACCCTCTGCCATCAGGAAAAGACAACTCCAGTCGTCTTCCTACCTTGATTACCACTCGGACGCGTGCCGGAACAGGAAACGATTCAATGACCGTCTTCCGGTAAGAAAGAATTGTCTCGCACTGGCTTCCCTTACCTGATGTGTCGTGTGAGTTGTCTCAGGTTACAGCGGGGAAAAAATGGAAAAGCAATGACGTCACGAAGAGCAGCGTATTCACTAAATATGGAGTGTAACAAACCACCTCAATACAAATAGATAGAACGAAGTTGACGTCACTCAGGTCTTTGTTATTATTTTTATTTGCCATTCATGTTTATGACTAATTATCACTAAAATGTATTAACCTGACTATAAACGATAAAGGTTACACATAGTTTTGTGTCTTGGTCTGTTATATTTCCGGATAGCAATGTTGTGAGTTTCTTAGTCGAGCGCACAGCATCTATAAATGCTATAGATAGTATGCGCTCGACTTAGGAGTTCACAACATTGCCATCCGGAAGTATAACTGACCAACACACAAAACTTTGTGTAACCATGATCGTTTATAGTCAGGTTAATACAGTTTGGTGAGAATTACTCATAAACGCAGATGGCAAGAAACAATAACAAAGACCTGAGTGACGTCAACTTCGAAGTATTTATAGAAATGTAGAACGAGACTTGACGCCTGTTAGGGGATATTACAATCATTTTTCTCCCGACAGAGCCAACGCTGTTCACGACCAGGTACCCATTTTACACCTGAGTACTGTGAGAGAACGTGAGTAAAGAACCTTTTCCAAGGACTGAACCATTTACTGACCGAGGCTCGAACCCAGTACCTTCCGATTCGAAAGCGAGTGTCATACCACAAGAATAGAAGCTGGCTTAGTTGACAAAAATCAAATTAAGAAATTGGATTCAGTAGTCTGATGTCACGCCGACCGGCAACGGCGGCTATCTTGGGCTAAACAAAGAAAATCATTACTTTTTATTTTTCATGCTGGCTAGAACTTTTCATATGCCTTGTGATCAGAATGAGTAAAAGTCAAAACATGATCAAATTTATGGGGTTTTTTCCTCTGGATACGCTTTTATGCTCGCCGGAGAAATATTTCATACGGCGTCCGCCATTGTTCCGATAGTTTAGAGCCAGTGTTACTAAGTTACCATGCGTCCTTAGGAAGGAAGTGACGTTACGACTGTTGAAGAGTATTAAGGAGCAGACACATGTACAAGATATAGATCTGAACAAGTGTGTATGAAAGGTGCCAGACAAAGCAAGAAAGAAACATACGAGAAAAAGTCGAGGTCGACTGATTTTTTGGGTATGTTTTTTTGTCTTGTATTTTTATTTCTTATTTGTCTGACACCTTTCATACACACTTGTTCACATCTTTATCCTGACACAATCAATGACAAATGGCGGTCTGTGACTCGTACCGATGACACAGTGACGTGACCTCCAAGAGGTCAATTTGATAGAATATACCATGATGAGAATTATGATCTCTATGGTCAATCAAACCATTAAATTTAGGCTACCCCATTCAACTCAGGTGGTAGTGGGTAGCAAGCAACGTGCTAAGATAATACTGCAGTTTTCTATTCCCCCCCCCCACCCCAGCTAAATAGCTAGTCAATCGATTTTTTCAAGGTTACCCCAATCGACTCAGGTATGAGTGGGTACAAAGCAATATGCCAGAAAGAAACCTCGCCAATCAGTTAACCCGTAGCCAATGTCATAGTCAAATTTATATTTTATCTAAGTTACCCCACTCGACTCAGATATGAACGGGTACCAAGCAACATGCCTGAAAGAAGCTTCACTAATCAACTACTTCTAGCCAATGTCATAGTCAAATTTATATTTTATCTAAGTTACCCCACTCGACTCAGATATGAACGGGTACCAAGCAACATGCCTGAAAGAAGCTTCACCAATCAACTACTTCCTAGCCAATGTCATAGTCAAATTTATATTTTATCTAAGTTACCCACTCGACTCAGATATGAGTGGGTACCAAGCAACATGCCAGAAAGAAACAGCATCACCAACCAATTACCTCTAGCCAATGCCATAGTCAATATATTTTATCTAAGTTACCCCACTCGACTCAGATATGAACGGGTACCAAGCAACATGCCAGAAAGAAGCAGCATCACCAACCAATTACCTCTAGCCAATGCCATAGTCAATATATTTTATCTAAGTTACCCCACTCGACTCAGATATGAACGGGTACCAAGCAACATGCCAGAAAGAAGCAGCATCAGCAACCAATTACCCAGTCAATCAATAACGGGAAGCGCGACTGTTACTGTAGGCTGCGGGCGCCTCGCCCCATCCATCATTAATTAGCGGTCCGCCACTGGTACACAGTTTCCCGCCGCTAGGTGGCCGGTTTTTGGTCACGTGTCTAACTCTGTCGCGCATGCGCCTTGCCGTCGTTTCTCCCCCTGAAGGAAATAACCCTACCTCCCTGCCCGGTGATTATCGACGGATGATATACAACAATTGCTACAACTTTTTATGTATAGTTTTTTTCTTTCTTGTTCCCCCGGCCATGACTGTTATAGTTTACAATATTATGAGGGGTTATAAAACAATTATTGTTATTATTTCTTCGTTGTAGGAATGAATAGACAAGACATGTTTTTCTTTGTTCATTGTTCGAGTGGGTTGACGACGTGTCGTTATAGTAGGAGATGATTTAGTTGTTGTTGTTGTTGATGTTGTTGTTGTTGTTGTTGTTGTTGTTGTTGTTGATGTTGTTGTTGTTGATGTTGTTGTTGATGTTGTTGTTGATGTTGTTGTTGTTGTTGTTGTTGTTGTTGTTGATGTTGTTGTTGTTGTTGTTGATGTTGATTTTGTTGTTGTTGTTGATGTTGTTGATGTTGTTGTTGTTGATGTTGTTGTTGTTGATGTTGTTGTTGTTGTTGTTGTTGTTGTTGTTGATGTTGTTGTTGTTGATGTTGTTGTTGATAATGTTTCTGTTGTTGTTGTTGATGTTGTTGTTGATGTTGTTGTTGTTGTTGTTGTTGATAATGTTTCTGTTGTTGTTGTTGATGTTGTTGTTGTTGTTGTTGTTGATGTTGTTGTTGTTGTTGTTGTTGCTGATAATGTTTCTGTTGTTGTTGTTGATGTTGATGTTGATGTTGTTGATGATGTTTCTGTTGTTGTTGTTAATGTTTCTGTTGTTGTTGTTGTTGATTTTGTTGTTGATGTTGTTGTTGTTGTTGTTGTTGTTGATGTTGATGTTGTTTCTGTTGTTGTTGTTGATAATGTTTCTGTTGTTGTTGTTGTTGTTGTTGTTGTTGACTGTTGTTGTTGTTGTTGTTGTTGTTGATGTTGTTGTTGTTGTTGTTGTTGTTGATGTTGTTGTTGTTGTTGTTGTTGATAATGTTTCTGTTGTTGTTTTTGTTGTTGTTTTTGTTGTTGTTGTTGTTGTCACAATATGCAGACCTGCCCACTTGAAAATCTAAAAATTCATAATTTTTAGGAGATAAAAAACTGTAGTCGCTATAGTTAACTATAGGTCCTGATAGCTCAGTTGGTAGAGCACTCGCTTCACACGCATAGGGACCAAGATCGATCCCGGGTGACGTCGAGGTTTTTTTTCCGAAACCCTCTGCCCACCCAGCAGTAAATGGGTAGCTGGGTCTATTAGATCTGGCGGAAATTACTTTGCGTCCTATCCAAAGGATAGCTAGAAATTGATATTTTTTCCTTTTCGCGCTATAGAAACCGGGATAAATTCCGGTTCCATGTCTGTGAAGGACTACTTTATAGTTCACGTTGACAATCAACATTTTACTCTCACATGGAATAAAAAAGACACACAAAAAAATACGTAGGGGTCTAGGGTCTATTCCAATGAAAGACTGGAATAAATAACCCAGGCGTCAACCGCAGTGCAGCGCCGCAAGTTAAGCTAGGGCCACACAGAGCAGCGGCGGGTGATCGAACTCTGTACTTTTCGGGTACGGAGCAAAGACCATACCGTTGAACCCCCGCCCCCTTATGAGCAGAGCGAGACTCGAACCCAGGAACTTCCGATCCAAAAGGCGAGTGTCATACCACAAGACTACATAGCCGCACATTTAAACGGCAGCGACTTGTCAAGCAGTCTTAAACCGTCGAGCCGGAATGTATCCCGGTTTCTATAGCATCAAACGGACAATAGCAATTGCTTGCTACCATTTGGATAGGATGCTAATCTATCGCAAAGTACTTTCCGCCAGGTCTAACAGACCCAGCTACCTACCCAATCCCTGCTGGGTAGACTGAGGGATCAGAAAATATATCGACCACAACGGATTCGATCTCGGTCCCTTTGCGTGTGAAGCGAGTGCTCTACCAACTGAGCTATTGGGGCCCCTATTTAACCATCAAATTTGAAGGAAATCTTTTCAGTATCAAACTGTTTAAAGGCGTTTTGTCAATAAAATGTCAACATTGACTGATATGTCAATTTCCGAGATGAGGACAAGAAGAATAATGAGATCCTTGTTTTACATGTCGCTGAACAAAGAAGAGATCTGTTGCTTGGAATAATATATATATATATATATATATATATATATATATATATATATATATATATATATATATATATATATTATTTATTAAAATATTTACCACAATGTTTGAGACAGTCTACATTAATGTTTCAGGCTTAATTTGCCATCGTCAGGACTGAGTTGTTTTGTTGACTGTTGTTGTTTCTTGAAGTGGTTCCGGAACCACTTCAAGAAACAACAACAGTCAACAAAACAACTCAGTCCTGACGATGGCAAATTAAGCGTGAAACATTAATGTAGACTGTCTCAAACATTGTGGTAAATATTTTAATAAATAATAATTCGCTCCATTACTACATGTCGAGCACTTTTCGTACCATATTTGTATCAAACACAATTCAATATGTATATATATATATATATATATATATATATATATATATATATATATATATATATATATATATATATATTATGCCTTTTGCGCCACAATATCATAAGATATCGTCGCCTAAGCATTCCACGAAGGAATATAGATAACTCATCAAACAAGATGTCTGGTGTTAACAGGAATCGCCCATGTTGTGCAAGTGAGCAAATTGGGGGTTATAATTAATCTTGCTCAAGGAAAAAAACGAAAGTGCCTGAAGCGGGGTTCGAAGCCGGGTCATCCGGGGCAGTGCAATGCCTTAACCACTCGGCCACTTCGCCCCCCCCCCCATATATATTAAAAGCATTTATATAGTGCAGTACCCACTTACTGTGCTCAAATCGCTTACAAGGTGTCCTTAGACAACAGCAACAATTAACATTTAGGACACGTTAGGCGATGTTCCATCTTTTTTTTTTCCGGACAGAAATAGCGCTGTTAACGGTCAGGTACTCATTTTTCACTTGAGTACAGTGAACGAACGTGATAAAGAGCTTTTTCCAAGGACTCAAATATCCGCCTCTCAGTCCGAGACTCGAACACTGGACCTTCCGATCCCAGGACGAGTGTTATACCACAAGACTACATAGCATCAATCATAACCGCTCTTTCTGGATTCGAGCTATATATTGTTCTAAAAAAAAAGAGCTTTATATAGCGCAATATCCACTAAATGTGCTCAAAGCGCTTTACAAGGGGTCCCTGGTCAACAGCAACATTTAACATGTAAGACGGGACATTACGCGATATTACAATTTTTCGGACAAAGACAACGCTGTTAACGGCCAGGTACTCATTTTACACCTGAGTACGGTGAGAAAATGTGAGTAAAGAGCCTTTACCAAGGACTCAACTAATCGCCGAGCGCGAGGCTCGTACCCAGGACCTTCCAATCCGAAAGCGAGTGTCATACCACTAGACCACATAGCCGTGTTCTCCCTGGCCATTTACGTATTAGCGTTGTCTCTGTAGGAAAGCAATGTTATATCGCCTAACAGACGTCATGTCTCGTGCTACACGTTAAATGTTGCTTTTGGCAGCAGCCTCTTATGGTTCTCACACTACTATGTTATGACAATAGACCCAATCAGCAAAGTCCGGTCCGCATTCGTGCACCGTCGCGAACCCGCCGGGTAGCCTCGTCACAACACACCGTTCGACTAGATGCTCTGCCGTCTCGGGTTCTTGTCCACAGTGGGGACATATTGGACAAGTATTAAGACCCCACCGATGTAACGCACTTGCCATTAGGCAGCTCCTCGACCGAAGCCGATTCGCAGCCACCCAGTGTCTCCTCTTACTGGTATCAAAGCCTGGCAACTCGCCCTTTGTAAAGCAGTTTGGGCATATTTCGATGATGTTGTGCTATACAACTGATCAATGCTAAAAAAAAGCCCACAAAAAACTTACTTCCCAACATCCTTGCTTGTGTTTTACCTGACATCTTAAAATGTTTTTTGTTGTTATCCGTCTATGTGGTCTTGTGGTATGATATTCGCTTTCGGATCGGAAGGTTCTGGGTTCGGGCCTCGCTCGGCGCATAGTGAGTCCTTGGAAAAGGCTCTTTACTCACATTCTCTCACCGTACTCAGGTGTAAAATGAGTACCTGGCCGTTAATAGCGTTGTTATTGTTTGAAAAAAAATTGTAATATCGCCTAACAGGCGTCGTGTCACATCCTACATGTCAAGTGTTGCTGTTGGCCAGGGACCCCTTGTAAAGCGCTTTGGGCACGTTTAGTGGACATTGGGCTATAAAAAGGCTCAAGTCTTTCAACAGTTTTTTTA
Organism: Berghia stephanieae; assembly: GCF_034508935.2. NCBI lineage: Eukaryota > Metazoa > Mollusca > Gastropoda > Nudibranchia > Aeolidiidae > Berghia > Berghia stephanieae. Next base: position 2,804,050 of record NC_088368.1, on the reverse strand, counting down.
CAAGTGTATATAGACGTCGTTACAACCTGCAACAGACATCATCATAAACATCATCATCATCATCATCATCATCATCATCACCATCTTCATCATCCACGCCACCGACAACCGAACATCACGGGGAAAGCTTGATACATCATTGAGAGCTGCCACGCCCCTTCTCCATTGAGGGAAAGACAACTCCAACCCTATTGCTACCTTGATTACCTCCCGTGCGCGTGGCGGAACCGGAAACTCTTCATTGGACACTTCTAGAACTAGAACTGGTTTTCAATGCCGAGAGTGGAGAATGAATGAAAGGTCTCGTGTTACAATTATCTGTCGATTGGATTCCTTTGAAAATGTGTAGATGTGTGTGTGTGTGTGTGTGTGTGTGTGTGGGTGTGTGTGTGAGTGTGTGTGTGTGTGTTTGTATGTGTGTATGTGATTGTGTGTTAATCTTTGTCTATTTGAGATCGTGAGTGAGTGAGATATATATATAATATTATATATATATATATATATATATATATATATATATATATAATATATATCTATCTATATATATATATATATATATATATATATATATATATATATATTATATATATATATATATATAATAAATATATATAATTTATATATATCTTGTAGAAGTCAAACAATCCTAATTATCTTTAAAATGCTTATATATGTTTTACTCGGCCACTTCACAGTAGTCTGACAAAACTTGATTTTTAATCTTGGCAAGAAAAAACTTCAAAGAATCCACCAAAGAATATTGGAGCTGAGACTTGAATTAGAGGTCAGATGGTCGAGTGGAAAAGGCTTTGCACTAACGTCTGGAGGCCGCGGGTTTGAGCCACTCATTTGTCTCATTTCAATAATAATAATAATGATAATATTAATAATAATAATAATAATAATAATAATAATAATAATAATAATAATAATAATAATAAATAATAATAATAATAATAATAATAATAATAATAATAATATAATATAATAAAAATAATAATAATAATAATAATAATAATAATAATATAATAATAGTAATAATAGTAATATATAATAATAATAATAATAATAATAATAATAATAATAATAATAATAATAATAATAATAATAATAATAATAATAATAATAATAATAATAGTAATAATAGTAATAATAATAATAATAATAATAATAATAATAATAATAATAATAATAATAATAATAATAATAATAATAATAATCTATTGCAGCGCAAATAGGAAATTTATCTGAACAGACGTGTTAAAATAATGGGACGACAAAAGGTAACAGGGGAAATAATCCATAAAATAGAGATCAAAATTAATTGCATGCAGTTG
>NC_088368.1:2795213-2797713 GCF_034508935.2 Berghia stephanieae | reverse complement strand
ACTACTACTACTACTACTACTACTACTACTACTACTACTACTACTACTACTACTAATTTTCTGGCCAATTTTTCAATACGTGTATTTCCCGAGTACGTCAGTTAACTTGATGAATATTTTTGTCCAAATTATTCAGCATTGCAATAAAATTCATCCGACGCATCAAATTACACGTTGGGACGAATAAATATGATAACATGTGATTTATTAACATTTAAAGGTATGTGGACTTATATTTATTCATGATCTGTAATGTCGAGAACATTTGAAATATCTCATAGGCAGCGAACAATTTCACTGGTAAATTTGTTATTTTTTTTTCTCTCTCCATTTTGATCAAGGCAGAGACTAACAGATACGTAGGATTCATTCTTCAATATCCATTTGTTTATTCATTTATTATTTGTTGTTGATCGATTTACTTAGCTATTTATTATTAATCTGTTATTGTTATCATCATCACCATAACCATCATCATCATCATCATCATCATCATCATCATCATCATCATCATCATCATCATCATCATCATCATCATCGTCATCATCATCATCATCAGTATTATTATTATCATTATTATTATTATCATTATTATTATCATTATTACTACTACTACTACTACTACTACTACTACTACTACTACTACTACTACTACAACTACTACAACTACTACTACTACTACTACTACTACTACTATATAGTAGTAGTAGTAGTAGTAGTAGTAATAGTGGTTAGTAGTAGTAGTAGTAAGTAGTATAGTAGTAGTAGTATAGTAGTAGTAGTAGTAGTAGTTAGTAGTAGTATTATTATATTATTATTATTATTATTATTATTATTATTATTATTTATTATATTATATATTATTATTATTATTATTATTATTATTATATTATTATTATTATTATTATTATTATTATTATATATTATTATTATTATTATTATTATTATTATTATTATTATTATTATTATTATTATATTATTATTATTATTATTATTATTATTATTATTATTATTATTATTATTATTATTATTATTATTATTATTATTATTATATTATTATTATATTATTAAATTATTATTATTATTATTATTAATAGTAATAATAGTAATGAATCTGTATTGTCCACAAAATGGCAATTCTTCAGTGTTTACATTGTTAGAAAAAAATAAAATACACATTAATAGAAAATGTTTGGCTGAAGGCGGCTGTGGAGGTGAAGGTGGTGGAGGTGGTGGTGAAGGTGGTGGAGGTGGTGAAGGTGGTGGTAGTGAAGGTGGTGGTAGTGATGAAGGTGGTGGTAGTGATGAAGGCGATGGTGGTGGTGAAGGTGGCGGTAGTGAAGGCGGTTGTACTGATGAAAGTGGTGGTAGTGATGAAGGTGGTGATAGTGATGAAGGTGTTGGTGGTGGTGATAAAGATGGTTGTGCTGGTGGTGAAGGTGGTGGTGGAGGTGAAGGTGGTGATAGTGATGAAGGTCGTTGTGGTGGTGAAGGTGGTGGTAGTGGTGAAGGTGGTGATGTTAATGAAAGTGATGGTAGTGGAGAAGGCGGTGGTAGTAATGAAGGTGGCTGTGGAGGTGAAGATGGTAGGGTTGATGAAAGTGGCTATGGAGGTGAAGGTGGTGGTGGTGAAGGTGGTGGTAGTGATGAAGGTAGCTGTGGAGGTGAAGATGGTGGGGTTGATGAAGGTGGCTATGGAGGTGAAGGTGGTGGTGGTGAAGGTGGTGGTAGTGATGAAGGAAGCTGTGGAGGTGAAGATGGTGGGGTTGATGAAGGTGGCTATGGAGGTGAAGGTCGTGGTAGTAATGAAGGTAGCTGTGGAGGTGAAGATGGTGGGGTTGATAAAGGTGGCTGTGGAGGTGAAGGTAGTGGTGGTTCATGTGGTCAATCACAGTCAGGACTTTGTTATCAGTTTACTTCTTTTCTCATTCCTATTCCGTCCAAAGCCACGCCAATGGATGCCTATGTGGGAAAATGGAAGGCTGAAGCCAAAGATATTACTGGCGTCGATTTATACTATCGAGCACGTAAGTAGAAAAGTGTTAACAAAATTTTATTGATGCTATGGGATTAGGTGAAATATTCACAACATCCGACAGCCGGATAGAACGTATAAACTGTAAGTAACTTTTAACGCATATAGTCTTAATTGATATAATTTCATGAGAACTAATCACCATAATGGCTGTCTAAAAAACAATAACAAAGAGATAAGTGATGTTACCTTCGTTCCTTCTATAAAGGTGTTCACCCTCTCCTTACCAACCATAGGAAAATCGTCACATTCGTTAAGATCCAACCAGCACGACTATCATTCAGATTTGTTTTGTAAATCACACGATTTTAAGACAAATGTTTTATTATAGCTATAAAAACGTGACACTGTGTTGTAGAGTTCACTTTGCTGATCAGTATTATGCTTATTGTACTTACGGGTAAAGTTGCTGGAAGAAAAGAAGAAGGAGACAGAGGATAGATTACATTGACAATCTGAACAGAT
>NC_088368.1:2787713-2790213 GCF_034508935.2 Berghia stephanieae | reverse complement strand
AAGTCAAACTATCTTAATTATATTTCAAATGTTTATATATATATATTAATATATATATATATATATATATATATATATATATATATATATATATATACAACATGTATGTGTGTGTGTGTGTGTGTGTGTGTGTGTGTATGATTCATTATATATTCCATATATTTTGTGCTTGTTGTTTCTTTCCATAGGAGATGCACGCACCGTCTGGTGAGATAGTGAAATTCAACATGTCCAGGGTTTAGTCTTCTGACCAATCGTGATAGGGATTCTAGTATTATAATAAAATAGTAGAGATTGTCAATGGATTGAGTGCAGGCCTGATTAGTACGATCAACAATTGATAGAAGTTGGAATTTTGGATCCAACTACAGAATAAAATGGATGGATAGAATAAAACATGAAGAAGTATGGAAAAGAACACAGCAGAAACCAGTGGGAGAGGAAATAGGAAGAAGACGATGGAGGTGGATTGGACACACGCTTAGAAAGGATGACTTCACTATAACAAAGAAAGTATTGGATTGGAACCCTCAGGGCAGAAGATCAAGGGGAAGGCCACGAGGAACATGGAGAAGAATTAAAGAAGCTGATATACAGAGAAGTGGTAAGACATGGAATGAGATAAAAAAAAAGTTAGCTCAGGATAGAGAAGGATGGAAACTGTTTGTCTGTGGCCTATACCCTGACCCAGGGTGAAAAAGGCAATGATGATGATGATGACAGAACAACAGTCACCTCTTTCACTCAATAAATCTTTCTGAAAAGGGAAGTTTAGTTCCTGAGATCCGTGTAAAAGGACTTTGGGGCATTTTTGGATCATGCTGAGGGCAAATAATTTATTTAAAAAGCTATTTCAAGTGACCTTTTTTCCCCTTGGAAATTACGATTGTTTTAAATGCCATGTTGGCAGCTCTGATTTACTGGGTGACTGATAGAAATGATCTGGGAAAGGTGGGAATTTGGAACAACAACGTGATATTAAAATCCTGGTTCCAAGCCCATTGGAATTGTAAAACAATACTTTGTGTAACTGATCTACTGGTTTCAGAATGATGGCATCTTATTTTCTAGCCTACATAAATTCTGATGGTCAAGAAAAGATCATCCATTTTACGCCCCGTAATCCAAATCAATAAAACAACTTCAGAAAAGAACAAAATACCAAACACGAAACGTTTCGGGATCAAAATCCTTCTTCAGCCAACAACTGAAAACAATAAAGACATAAATACATTACTATAGAGATAATGTTTTAATGTCTTTATTGGGTTTTTTGTTGTTATTGTTGTTGGCTGAATAAGGGTATTGAGCCCGAAACGTTCCGTGTTTGGTATTTTGTTCTTTTTTGAAGCTGTTATATTCATTTTTGCTAAGAAACTCACAACGTTGCCATCCGGAAGTAAAACGGACCATACACAAAACTATGTGTAACCTTGAACGTTTAATGTCTGGTTAATAGTTTAGTGAGAATTACTCACAAACATGGATGGGAAAAAAAATCAATGACAAAGACCTGATGACGTCAACTTCGATCAATATATATATATATATATATATTATATATATATATATATATATATATTATATATATATATATATTGAGTGAATGCATTATCTACCAAATTCAGTCCCTTAGTTTGTGGACAAAGAAAAATTACAAAACGGGACTGGTGTATCTCGCGGTTGTGGCTTGTTGTTTTCATGAATGAGAGCGATCTATATTCATGTTTTCGTCCAATCGAGTCATCAATCACGTGATTTTTTGCTGTCCAACGATTGGATATTTCTGAACAAATGTAAACACTGTAAACTGCTTTGTTTATGAAAGTTGTAAACATACCCATGTGTCAAGCTGAACACAATGATCAATCGTAATGTTAGATAATTCAAAAGTTGTGAGCACTTTTCACTAAGTAGGTCACTTTGAGTACATTTTGCAATGTGACCAATGACCTCGAGCACATGGAAATGTAATATCGATCATGCCCATTAAAACTGAACAAGTGTATATGAAAGGTACAACACAAAGCAAGAAAGAAAAATACAAGAAAAAAAAACATCCCTCAAAAATCAGTCGAACTCGACTGGGGAAACGAACCTCAGACGTGCTACCATTACACCACAGAGGCTCCCGATAGTTGGGACAACTCTGTGGTGTAATGGTAGCACGTCTGGTCGGTAACCAGAATGTCTGAGGTTCGATCCACAATCGAGGTCGACTGATTTTCTGGGATGGTTTATTTTTTCTTATATTTTTCTTTCTTGCTTTGTCTGGCACCTTTCATACACACTTGTTCAGATCTTTATCTTACACCGGTGTCTGCTTCTTAATTTCTTAATTTCTTAAGATGATATTTTTAATAAATTGTGAAATTTTGTGAGTTTTCTTCATTCGTACAAACCATCGACCCCAAGAAATAGTGTTTACATGTGGGATGTCCTCTTCATTGTGTTCACTCTGACGGACAGAACCAAGGGACAGAATCTGTGATAACCGCAT
>NC_088368.1:2707713-2780213 GCF_034508935.2 Berghia stephanieae | reverse complement strand
AAATGAAGAAATTTTAGAAATGGCAAACAGAAAAAGATCACTGATAACAAAAATCATCAAACGCCAAATGGAATTTTTAGGACACATTATCCGCCACCCTGGTTTGGAAATACTCGCCTTGACTGGAAAGATGAATGGAAAAAGAATAAGAGGAAGACAAAGAATAACGTATTTGAAAGGGATAAGAACTTGGACAGATGAAGCTGAGAAAGGTGGCGCTGCTTTAATAGAATTGGCAAGAGATAGATCAGCTTGGCGGAAGATGACCTCCGACGTCTGCTTCAGATATGGAACTACATGAGATGAGAGTAGTAGTAGTAGTAGTAGTAGTAGTAGTAGTAGTAGTAGTAGTAGTAGTAGTAGTAGTAGTAGTAGTAGTAGTAGTAGTAGTAGTAGTAGTAGTAGTAGTAGTAATAGTAGTAGTAGTAGTAGTAGTAGTAGTAGTAGTAGTAATAGTAGTAGTAGTAGTAGTAGTAGTAGTAGTAATAGTAGTAGTAGTAGTAGTAGTAATAGTAGTAGTAGTAGTAGTAGTAGTAGTAGTAGTAGTAGGAGGAGGAGGAGGAGGAGGAGTAGTGGTAGTAGTAGTAGTAGTAGTAGTAATAGTAGTAGTAGTAGTAGTAGTAGTAATAGTAGTAGTAGTAGTAGTAGTAGTAGTAGTAGTAGTAGTAGTAGTAGTAGTAGTAGTAGTAGTAGTAATAGTAGTAGTAGTAGTAGTAGTAGTAGTAGTAATAGTAGTAGTAGTAGTAGTAGTAGTAGTAGTAGTAGTAGTAGTAGTAGTAGTAGTAGTAATAGTAGTAGTAGTAGTAATAGTAGTAGTAGTAGTAGTAGTAGAAGTAGTAGTAGTAGTAGTAGTAGTAGTAGTAATAGTAGTAGTAGTAGTAGTAGTAGTAGGAGGAGGAGGAGGAGGAGGAGTAGTGGTAGTAGTAGTAGTAGTAGTAGTAGTAGTAGTAGTAGTAGTAGAAGTAGTAGTAGTAGTAGTAGTAGTAGTAGTTAGTAGTAGTAGTAGTAGTAGTAGTAGTAGTAGTAGTAGTAATAGTAGTTGTAGTAGTAGTAGTAGTAGTAGTAGTAGTAGTAGTAGTAGTAGTAGTAGTAGTAGTAGTAGTAGTAGTAGTAGTAATAGTTGTTGTAGTAGTAGTAGTAGTAGTAGTAGTAGTAGTAGTAGTAGTAGTAGTAGTAGTAGTAGTAGTAGTAGTAGTAGTAATAGTAGTAGTAGTAGTGGTGGTGGTAGTAGTAGTAGAAGTAGTAGTAGTAGTAGTAGTAGTAGTAGTAGTAGTAGTAGTAGTAGTAGTAGTAGTAGTAGTAGTAGTAGTAGTAGCAGCAGTAGTAGTTATATGATTAATAGCGGTAGTAGCAGTTGTTGTTGTGGGAGGTGGTCGTGGTCCTCTGCCGTCATGAAGTTCCCAGTGTTTTCTTATACGATTGTCCTCTCTTAGTGTAACGGCAAAGAAAGACCTTTAAAATTTCAATAACCAAACACGTGTTGAAAATGTGTTCAGACAAAACTTTGTAACTTTTATTTTCTTATCTTATCCACACAGATTGAGAGTGTCATCATTTTCCCTATGCAGTCCCAAATAGACAGTCTCAATGCCAAGGTCATGGCCATTGACAGATCATCCAATTAAAACAGTTGAAATGAGTGACGTCATTGTTCCAAAAGAAAACCAGTCAAAATTTGCTATAGCGAAAATCGTCATTTAATAAACACCACCCCAAAAATACTAGATAATGTCTGTTTCATTTTTATTCATTTATTTTGTTTACTCTTTTTTCTCATGTTTTACCCGATCTGCTCTGGTCGACACCTATTTATTTGCAGGTCTGATTATCCAAATTGTTACAGGCCTCATTGTTGTAATGGAATAATTCTGAAAACAATGCAAAATGTTGTCCATTACAACAATGTTAAATCAGTGAGTGAAGCCCATTATTGCGTTCAGCAACCAGACCTGCGATCGTATGCACGTTCACCCAGTCATACTCTGACACCGAGAAAGGAACCATGGCCATAGAATTGTTTATCATTTCATCCATTGAAGATTAAAATTCCCTCTAAATTGAATTTCAACATGTTGGAATACTGAGTCATATTATTTATTGAAAGTGGAAATTTTCATATTTTTGGCAAGTTCGGGAGCCATTTCAATCTATCGATAGAAAAGTAAGTATCATCTCCCAATACTATAACCACACATTTGACTGTTTCCTTTCCAGTCAAGGACTCCAGCCAGGGCTGGGACAAGACTAAGTTAATCCCATTCCAAGACAAAGACAGAAAGCAACTCGGAAAACAGATGAAGGAGGATAAATAGAAGACACTGACCTCCTGCCCTCCGTGGGAGGCAAAGACCCACCCAGAAATACGCGTGTTTCCAAGGAATACTGGAATTAAACAACAAATCATAGTACAGATATTATAATATTGACATTTAATTCAAAACGTGCTGAAATTTTGATATCAATAAAATTGACAATTCGTTGATATTGATATGATACTACGAAGGAATAATGTTGAATAATAACAATGTATATATAATATCGCAAGCAAATGGCAATAATGGGAGAATGTACGAGAAGCATTTGTGCTATACTGTACTATGTAGAAGCGTGATAATAAATGAATGAAAGGAGAAAAAAAATCTGAACTTCAATATTTAACCAAAGGAATGTAAAATTTTTGATCTTTGCAACCATCAACAATCATTTTTTTTAAAAACAAAGGAAAATCAACTTACAATAAACTTTACGAACGAGTGGTTTTTGTTTTTGTTTTTGGGGGTTTTAGGTGCTTGCAACACATTAAGGTCATATCAGCGCCAGTACAAAGGAAGAAAATGGGATGGTAAAAAAAATATAGAATTACAATTAAAACACCCAAGAAAAGGTAATACAAAGGGGAATTTGTTCAAATAGGATACGGATGTAGATTCCAAGAGCACACTATCAAAGTACTTAGTTTGAGATCACCTAAAACTTTCATATCCAGACACAAGCACAGTTCCCCACTAAGAGGAATACACTCAAATGTTTACAAATCATATGTAATAACACAACATTACAGTGCCTAACAGAGAGATGATTTACAAGGAAAAAAACATCATCTCCCAAAATCATTGTGTTAAAGCACTACCTTTTTACCGTTACACATTCATGATATTGATACGATATTACATACACTGATGCTGTTGATATCATTGTGGTATAGATAGTATGCGCTTGGCTAAGAAGCTCATAACATTGCCATCCGGAAGTATAACGGACCAACACACAAAACTGTGTGTATCCATGAACGTTTATAGTCCGGTTAAGGCAGTTCAGTGAGAATTACTCATAAACGCGGATGGCAAAAAACAATAACAAAGACCTGAGTGACGTCATCTTCGAACTATCTATACGTTTTATATATTCTGTAACTTGTGTATATTTATTTGTAACGTGTATTGAGCCTTTCTTCTTCTTCTTCTTCTTCTTCTTCTTCTTCTTATTATTATTATTATTATTATTATTATAATTCTTTCTCTATCTTGTGTCGACCGACCACCCGTTGTGTGTGCTACATTCATCTGTCCTTGTGTCCACTACCGGTTTACTCGATACTTCACAGAAACACCTACAGATGCCCTTTTCCCTTTTCAAACAGTTTTTACTGTCATATCTTCTACACAATCTCACATAGTAACATTTCCAAACATCAACTTTACGGAGTATCAAAGGGACTTAATCATTGGAAGAACCGTTCTTATACATGGCACTGATATGTACGTTACCCTGAGAACAATAAGACAAGTCATGGAAGTGGAAGACATTTTTTTTTTTTTTTAGGGTTTTACGGCGCTTGCAACACATTTAGGTTATATCAGCGCCAGTAAAAAGGAAGAAAATGGGATAGTAAAAAGTTCTAGAATTACAATTAAAACACCCAAGAAAAAGTAACACAAAGGGGAACTGGGACCAAATAGGGAACAGATGTAGATTACAAGAGCACACCGTCAAAGTATTTAGTTTGAGATCAACTAAAAGTCTCATCCAGACACAAGCACAAGTCCCAACTAAGAGGAATACACTCAAATGTTTAAAAATCATACAATATAATATGCAAACTAAACATAATACAATGCATAACAGAGAGATAATTTACATGGAAAAAAATATCATCTCCCAAACTATAACTATACATTCAACTGTTTCCCTCCCAGCCAAGGAACCTCGGCCAGGATCAGGACAAAACTAAGTAATCTCATTCCAAGACAACGACAGGAAACAATTGGTAAACGGGCATGGAGGGATAGAAGAAACAGCATGTACCTCCCTGCCCACTATGGTAGGTCAGGATCCCCACCCAGGCGGCATTTTTAAAGACCTTCTCTAGAGATGATATTTTTAACTACCGGTACCCTAACCCTAAACACTAAACTGTTCCAGGATACTAACCAACATCTATACCGTCATCAAAACAACGATTCTTCCCAACATGCATCATTCAAATGAGTATCGTTTCCACAATTATGATTTGCTGTTTGTTTTTAGGGGTTTTACAGCATCATTACGTCATTCCAATGCTAGTATAAATGAGATGATAGAGAACGTGTGGACCTGACATGAAAAACACCAAAGGCAATTATAAGGAATAGAATATTCCACGACCAATCTCCGATGTGTCTGTCTTGGCATTCCCTAAAAGTCCCATCCAATGAATTGTCAGTTTAAAATGAATTATAATGGATGTCATGATTTGAGTCTGGCAACAAATCTATTTATGAGTAATTCAATGACCTTTTACTCAAGGGAAAACACATCACAGTACAAACAATGCTAAAACAAATAAAAGAAATATATATATTTATATATATATATATATATATATATATATATATATATATATATATATATATATATATATTATATATATCTATTCATCATATATATATATATATATATATATATATATATATATATATATGTATAAACAATAAATAAGTAAATAAAAATAAAACGGCAACCATTGAGGTATCAGCTATAAATTCCAGCTAAAATTAGCATTTTGTAATATCATTATTTAGTTGGTAAACAAAGACACTCCTGGTATATAAAATTTTTTTGGTAAGTCTGAAAACAAAACTGATCCCCCCCCTCCACCTTTATCATATGTAACTTGATGGTTTGTTTATTGTTTGTTTTTTAACGGCTTTACAGCATTCGATGGAATCTAATGGAGAACTACAAATGTGACTATGAAGAGGCAAAAGAAGGGGAAACAGCAACAGCCGGAGAAGAAGGAGGCTTAAAAAAAAAGAGGTGGAAAGGGGGGGGGGGGGGGGGGGGGGGGTGGGGTGGGAAGAGAGAGGTAAAGGAGGAGGAGATAGATGTTCAATCCCGAGAATTGATATGTTTGTTCAAGACTGAATTGTTGACAGAGATATTTTGGATTCACACACAAACATGTACCAAATGGGATATGAGTATAACTGTAATGTAATAGCTAGGCAGCAAACATAGTATTTATTGATTGAGATAATCCAATATATATATAATATATGCATATTCATAAAGTGTTATAATAATCACGATATTTAAACTATACTCTTTATATCATATTATATTATATGATACGCTATACGTAGATGCCACACAGCAGACTTATACGTGTGTGTAAATGTAAGTGTTCGGCAATGACATAAAACAAATACATGACTATGTGAGACAATAACGACGTATACATGTTTTAATGTTTGCATATTTTAATTTAAAGGAAGACACGGAGCGAAAAAAGATGGATTCCTTGACAGATTAGCTGGGAACGGAAAGAAACAGAAACACCATCAGAGCAACAGAAAAACAAACAAGAGGAATGGAGAGTTATGCCTGTCAACGCTACCAAGCACAGCACAAGATGATGATAATGATTTTAAAGGAGGTGATTGTTTGTTTGTTTGTTTTTAAGGGTTTTACGGCGTTTGCAACACATTAAGGTCATATCAGCGCCAGTAAAAAGGAAGAAAATGGGATAGTAAAAAAGTTCTAGATTTACAATTAAAAGGACTTGAGGAAAAAGTAAGACAAGGGGGAAGGGTAGAGATCACTATTTGCAATCTGTAATGAAAAGGAATAGAAACAGGACAAGTTGATACATGGAACAGCAGGAAATAGATTCTAATTCCAAAAGAGCAATCCATTTGTTATGCTATGAAACATATATCCATTATCCATATGACAAAACATATATCCATTATCCATATGACAAACATATATCCATTATCCATATGACGAAACATATATCCATTATCCATATGATGAAACATGTATCCATTATCCATATGACAAAACACATATCCATTATCCATAGGATATCCATTATCCATATGATGAAACATATATCCATTATCCATATGACGAAACATATATCCATTATCCATATGACAAAACATATATCCATTATCCATGATAAAACATATATCCATTATCCATAAACAAAACATATATCCATTATCCATATGACAAAACATATATCCATTGTTTTTGTTTGTTTTTAAGGGTTTTACGCGCTTGCAACACATTTAGGTTATAGTAGCGCCAGTAAAAAGGAAGAAAATGGGATAGTTAAAAGTTCTAGAATTACAATTAAAGCACAAAAGAAAAGGTAAGACAAAGGGGAATTGGTTCAAATAGGAAACAGATGTAGATTCCAAGAGCACACCGTCAAAGTACTTAGTTTGAGATCACCTGAAAGTCTCATCCAGACACAAGCACAGGTCCCAACTAAGAGGAATACACTCAAATGTTTACCAATCATATAATATAATATGTAAACTAAATATAATACAATGCATAACAGAGAGATGATTTACAAGGAAAAAAATATCATCTCCCAAAACTATAACTATACATTCGACTGTTTCCCTCCCAGCCAAGGAACTCTGGAAAGGGTCAGGACAAAACCAAGTAATCTCATTCCAAGACAAAGACAGAAAGCAATTGAATCACAGGTACAGGGGTATAGAAGACACAGCATGTACCTCCCTGCCCACTATGGGAGGTCAGGAACCCCACCCAGATGTGTGACTTCATGTCATTGAGTCAAAGTCATAGATAATGGGTTACAATCAAAACATATGTCGACAATATCTGACCATTTCCTCAAACCTCAATAGCATTGCAGATATGATACAGCTTTGGGGAAATGGGTTAGACAAGGATGTGCAAAGTAGAGTGATTCAACAATAGATATGGTAAAATACATATGCAATCTGAATAAATAGAAACATGTGACTATAATCATTGTAAGCTGGGTTTCCAAAACTCGTTAGGTCGATTTTTCTACTTTTTGAGGTTTTCAATCCATCCGTGAGATAAATTGAAATGAAAATTTTATTTTAAGTATCAATTTTCACAAGAATTTCCCTAGATTTGTGTGAATTTTGAAGTTTAAACATGATAAAATAATAGACGGAATGAGAAATTTTAAGGAGAAATAATCCTCAATATCTCAATTGGTTTTGTCAGCCGGGGCAAAAACAATCATCATACATTGAAAAAATATTAAAAATACTTTTATTTATCTTTCATTTCAAAGTTGGCGTTATTAAAACATTAAAACTTATCATTTTTATAACCCCTCCCCTCCCATAAAGAGTGGGGTTTTCATTTCAATATTTCTACAAATCTGATATAAGACAAGCATGTTATTCAATCTCGAATCGAAGCTTGCTGCATCTTCCCGGGTTTTCTCAGCTAGCCTCACATAAAAATATCTCTTTCTTATCACATTCTACCATTGATTTGATATGAAGTAAACACATTGGAAAACAAGTACAAGACAATTCTATGACATTCTACCATTGATCTGATATGAAGTAAACACATTGGAAAACAAGTACATGACATTTCTTATCACATTCTACCATTGATTTGATATGAAATAAACACATTGGAAAACAAGTACATGACATTTCTATGACGTCAATCGACATCAAGTCAAACAATGAATCAACAACAACAGTCGATTGGAATGGAACCTTCAATTTTATTTACAAACACATGATGTGGATGTTTCAGGTTTTCCCTTTGTCAACAAAACATGATGACTGAAACACTCAAGACTTGATAGTTTCATTGATCATGTTTTGTTGACAAAGGGGAAACCCAAAACGTCCACATCATCCGTATCTATTACTTAAATTACAACTTCCCTTCCATTTGACTATTGTTACCTATTTCTTCAAGCTACAAGCATCAACATTAGAATTACAAACTATTGTTACCTATTTCTTCAAGCTACAAGCATCAACATTAGAATTACAAACTATTGTTACCTATTTCTTCAAGCTACAAGCATCAACATTAGAATTACAAACTATTGTTACCTATTTCTTCAAGCTACAAGCAGCAACATTAGAATTACAAACTATTGTTACCTATTTCTTCAAGCTACAAGCAGCAACATTAGAATTACAAACTATTTTTAACTATTTCTTCAAGCTACAAGCATCAACATTAGAATTACAAACTATTTTACTATTTCTTCAAGCTACAAGCACAACATTAGAATTACAAACTATTTTTAACTATTTCTTCAAGCTACAAGCAGCAACATTAGAATTAAAAACTATTTTTACTATTTCTTCAAGCTACAAGCATCAACATTAGAATTACAAACTATTTGTTCTATTTCTTCAAGCTACAAGCCAGCATACATTATGAATTACATAAACAATATTTTTAACTATTTCTTCAAGCTACAAGCATCAACATTAGAATTACAAACTATTGTTACCTATTTCTTCAAGCTACAAGCAGCAACATTAGAATTACAAACTATTTTTAACTATTTCTTCAAGCTACAAGCATCAACATTAGAATTACAAACTATTGTTACCTATTTCTTCAAGCTACAAGCAGCAACATTAGAATTACAAACTATTTTTAACTATTTCTTCAAGCTACAAGCATCAACATTAGAATTACAAACTATTGTTACCTATTCCTTCAAGCTACAAGCAGCAACATTAGAATTACAAACTACCTATACATATGGCTATACATAAGTAAGATCTTAGATTATGATTTTAGAGGTAACTGAGAAAAAGTGTAAATTTTTTTTTAATGGAACAAATAATTATTTTTTAAACTTACTTCGAATTGTCTACAAACTTAAACTTTGAAAAATCTTCATTTAACTTCACGTCAAATACATATATCTTAGAGTTCTGATTGAGCAAAAAACGTCTAATTAGTAGATAATCTTACCTATGTATAAATATGTATCAAATATATAATAATATATGTATACAGTTACAGTCCATGCCATCTTTAAGCACAGTCATTGGGAAGAGGCCTAGGTGTGTTTAATGACAAAGCGTGCTTGAATTCGAAGTAGACGTAATCCAATGATTTCCATGAAATAAATTTCATGAGTCATTTTCCTTTGTTGGTCCATGTGCCTGTGTGTAGCCTGTGTGGACGCATGCGCGTACGCGTGTGTGAATGAGAGAGAGAGAGAGAGAGAGAGAGAGAGAGAGAGAGAGTGTGTGTCATTGTGTATGTGTGAGTGTGTCTGTCTTTCTATCCCTCACTCGCCTTCTTTCAATCTCTTTTTCTCATACTCGAGGGCCTGCTTGTTCAAAGGGCCATGAAAAGGATAATAAAATGGATAATAATAATTATTAACAATCAGAATCAGATACAGTCTTGTAATAAGCATGCCTGAAGCCGAAGTAACAGTGCTGAAATGCGTGTAGTTTTTATATAGCATATATTCGGTAAGAGAAAATTAACGTGCTTTAGTCTGAAACATGATTTATGATGGCGGCTAAAGAGCTGCTGTACAGTAGTATGGCATGGGGAATGATTGTGTGTGCTTAAAGATGGCATGCCTGCACAACGTATATACGGCTATGGCAAGAATGATTGTCTTCAGAGTTGGATGACATTGATAATCAACAAATTAAATTTTAAAATTAATTCCATAAGAAACATATTATTAAAAAACAAAAAAAAAACAAAACCCAAACCAGCACTCCTTTGCAAAATGTTACATGTTTTATTATCTAAATTATCCACGAATAAACAGACGTTTCCTGTAGAAAAGTCTGTAAGTTCATAAATTCTACAATAAAAACATTTTAAATGCATCATGGTTTATCACAGGGCCAAACAGATAATATCCTTTAAAACTAGCTTTGGTCATCAATCTAATAGGACATTACCAAAAAAAAAACAAAAACAAAAAAAAAACAAGGAATAGTAATTAATAAATAAACGCTAAGGAAAAAAATATACAATTTATTATTTAAATGCATACAAGAAAACATTTCATTTTTCAAAGTTGAAGAGCATTGGTTAAACTCTTATAAGTCATAGTAACATTTGAGAAAAGGAAAATATGGTGCAGCATATGGATGATAGCATCTTTTATAATAATAGTTTGAGATAAAGTCTGATAGGTTCAAACAAATCTCTTAAATAAATGTTTCCCATGAATTCAACAAACCCGGGATAAAGATTAACTTTTTGATTGGTCCCCTTCTAGAAAGCTTCATGATAAAAGCTGCAGAACACATCAATATAAAGATCATGAATTTAGTATTCATCTGTGCATGCAACCACATTGACTCAATGTCATTGAGAAAACTGACATCAAAGAGAGAAAAAAACATCAACTTTTAAACTCAACTTCAAGCCATGAGAGGTCAAGGCCTTTTCCAACCAACAGGATTCAATAGTCTGATGTCACGTCTTCCCAACAACCAGCAGCTTGGTTCTAAACAAAGAAAGTCGGTAATTTTTATTCTTCATACTGGCTAGAACTTTTTCACATGCCATGTGATCAGAATGTATAAAAATCAAAACATGATCATATCTATAATGCTTTTTTCCTCTGGATACACTTTTATGCTCATCGGAGAAGTATTTCATAAGGGCAGTGATGGAGATAATGGCATGCGCCATTGTTCCGATAGTTTAGAACCAGTAACTATGCGTCATTACAAGGAAGTGACATCACAACTGTTGAACCCTATTTCCATCTCAACACATTTTCCTTTAAACTCTTCCCATTTACAGATGTCCTATGTCAAAATCAATTGGCAGGAAATGCAAAGTCGTTTGGCGATATCAAGAAAAGCTGATAGTAATTATCTGTACATAATTCATCTTCTTTATCCACAAAAATGTAAAGAGAAAATAACAAGAAAACCAATCAATACGAAAAGAACTTAAAAATTATTTCAAAAAAAATAAAATCTGTTAATTTATTTTCTTCCCAAGCTGATACTGATCAAGAAAAGGTAGATGTGTCAGTGCATGACATAATCAGTCGGAAGAAAAACAATTTGGATTTGCATTTCTTTTCAGTTATGGTCAGATGTCTGGGAAAGGTATCCAGCAACTTTTCTCAAATTTCATTCTTTTTCAACTTAACTAGCTGTAAAAAATATTTAGAAGTGAAATTAAGCTGATATTTCCCGAAGATGTACAAAAAGGGTTGCTTTAATCCTTTATGACAAGAACTCATTTTTGATATAAATTGACTTTCTAACTAAACTTGGCAATATCTCAGATCAAACCTTTTCACCATCCGACTGATTATGTCATTCACTGTAAAATATAAAGAAAAACCCAAGACTATACACAAGTTGTAAAATATCCCAATAAACCCTCAGCAGTGTTCACTCATCCAGATCCAAGGCATCAAAACTGGAGTAGGATCGGATCGGATCGGATTCCTTCAAAATTCAATAAAAGATTTAAAGATCACTGCGTGTTTGTTACGATGTCCTCAGTTTAACCTGAAAAGAGAAAAAAAAAAAAAAATAATAATAAAATAAAAGATTAGGAAAGATGTTTTTTTTTGTTTTTAAGGGTTTTACGGCGCTTACAACACATTTAGGTCATATCAGCATCCGTCAGAATGAGGACAATGGGATAGTGAAAAGTTCTAAAATTCCAATTAAAGCACCCAAGAAAAAGGAAGACAAAGGAAAATTAGTGCAAATAGGGAACAGATGTAGATTCCAAGAGCACACTGTCAGTGTACTTAGTTTGAGATCACCTAAAAGTCTCATCCTGACACAAGCACAGGCCCAACTACAATCATGTATGTGTAAAACAAAAATAGTACAGTGCATAACAAAGAGATGAAATACAACAAAAAAATTTCATCTCCCAAAACTCAAACTATACATTTGATGGTTTCCCTCCCAGCCAGGGCCAGGACAAAACCAAGTAATTTCATTCCAAGACAAAGACAAAAAGCATGTTGGAAACAGATACAGGGGGATAGAAGACACAGAAAGTGCCTCCCTGCCAACTGTGGGAGGTCAGGAACCCCACCCAGGATTAGGTAAGAAGACAGAAGAAACAAAAAATATAATACATAAACAAGTTCCCATATACCTACATAATGTAAATGTTGCTGCTCGAATCTCGAAGAAATAAATAACAATGTGAAATCGAATGTAAGCTCCAATATAATAAACGAAAACAGATGATGTGGGTGTTTCGGGTTTCCCCTTTATCAACAAAACAGGATGAATGAAACACTACAGACGAATGAGATAATGGGATAGTGGCGTTGTTAAGGTAAATAAACAAAACCAAGGACTACGCCATTCACACATATCTCATTCGACCAGAGTGTTTTATTCATCGTGTTTTGTTGATAAAGGGGAAACCCGAAACGTTCACAGTAGCTGTCTTTGTCTAATAAATTGAAGCTTACTATTCAACACTTATCGTTATATTTTCCTTTGAGCTTCAAGCAGCAACATTTTCATTATACAGTAAAGGAAAGAAAATAGTAATAATGCACATCTTAAATAAAAGGATACAGAGTAGACAGAGGGATTACTGTACAGAAGAAATACATTTTTAAAAAACTAAGCAAAGTCAATTTCAAAGCCCCCCCCCCGCCCCTCAAAATGTACCCACAGTGCCGCTTCCAACCACAAATTTTCACGGTTCCACGATCATCTGGCAGCCCAAGTATATTGGTTATAAAGAAAACAAAGAGAAACGGACCGCCATCATCGTCATCATCTCCTACCTTAGTCATGATGTCAACTTCAGAAATGTCTGACGGTTCCGAGGCAAAGATGGTCACATGGGCAGGTGTAAAAATTTCCTCAGCTGTTCCTTTGTGAGTGGATACCTTGGCTCTAGTCATGGGCTTCACTTTTGTACCAACCCTGAAATTATAAGGTTTTTTGGTGTCAATTTTACCTTTAATCCTTTCCTTACCAGCCATATTCAGAATTTTCCCCATAATTTCAGACCCACCCAACACAAAAATAGAATTTTCTTCCTCTAAACAGAAAAGCAACAAATACATTATATGCATAATATTGATCAGCAAAGTGAACTCTAAAACACAGTGTCACGTATTTATAGCTATAATAAAACATTTTCTTTAAATTGTGTGATTTACAAAAGAAATCTGAATGATAAAAGTGCTGGTTGGATCGAGACGAATGTGACGATTTTCCTATGGTTGGTAAGGAGAGGGTTAAACTCTTTTAAAGGTTTGTTGGGTTTTTTTATAATGGAACCTTTCCTATCTTTTCTTCCCCTATTGAATTATACTGAGATTGGCACACAATAAAAAAACCCCACCGTGCTACTGGGACATAAACCATCTAAAATAATCATTGCAAATACTTACCAGGAAATAAAGACAAATTTCACCACCGATATGTCGTCATCATTTGTCAACACTATCTTAAACAAGCCGTACATGGCTCCGTCTTCCGTGAGACAATCCTGTAGCTCTGAGAGCCCTCCGGTGCCTGAGCCGACTGTCATCAAAGGACCTATGAAAAGAATAATGTAAAAAAAAAAATTAGAAGAAAAAAAAAAAGTGAAATCAAAATGCATAACGGCCAACTTAGCAAAAAGCAGTACATGAAAATAGCATTGAAAAAAACCAAAAAACCCAATAATATATGTAAATATGCTATACTATCATTATCATCCATTTGGTCACCAACTCCCAATAAATCTGTACAACCATGTGTTATCTGTGTAAGGAGAATAACTGTTTCATTGACAAACCTTTAGGGCTGTTGTCCTTGTATCCAGCCACCATCCACATCTCAGGCTCCGTGTCAGATCTAACTTTGGCCACGTCATCAAAGACCTCTGGTAGAACTTCAACGGCATGCCCTTTGGATGCAACGGCCGACACGCTGAATTGTGGCCTGCCACTTTTCTGGGGCAGCTGGGTCTGAGTGAAACCCCTCATCTGTCTGGTGGACGCTTCGGTGTTTTCTATCACTTTGTTCGTGGTGCCCATCGAGTCATTCAACTGAACAAACAAAAAGAAGAAAGAGTTTCCATTACAGTTTAAAACTGTTCTGTTGGAGTTTACAATATCAAATAAACAAAACAAAACAAAACAAAACAAACAGACACTGCCAGGTAAATATTAACCCTAGTTATCATACTTCCTGCAACTGCATCGTTTTAAATGGTGATTTAGGCCATTTGGATTATTTCCCTTGAAATTCGGATATAACAGGACATGGTCATAACATGGATTTTAAGCTGGTTCCACTATTACTGTTATATCGAGGTCCCACTGTATATTTTCAAGAAGTTTATTGAATAAAAGATCTTTACATTATTTTAACTCACTCAATCCTAGAGACTTTTGGCTACTTTTCAAAATTGAAATAAAATGTGTATTAAAAATGAGCATGTACATATCTAGATAGTTTTATTCAACTATCACTAACATGCAAAAAAATAAAAACATGAGCTTTGATACTACGCCTATAATTTGTCTCATAAAAATGTATTAAATAGGCATGGGGTAAAAGTAACCCCGGGTAAACAACGGATATAGTCGGTGTTAGGGTTGAGTGAGTTAAAATTAGGCCAGACAGAAAATTTGTATTTCTATGAAATGTTCGTGGTAGTAGGTAGGTCTGGTTATATTCAACAACAAATACCATGTAAAAATTAAAAACAATATGTAGTTTGAATAATATGCTTATAATTTGCCTCAGAAAAATGTAAATAATGATAGGGTTAAATGAGCCATAGTTAAATACCAAGATAGTCAGTGATAGGGTTGAGGGAGTGCAGCTATGTGGTCTCGTGGTATGACACTCGCTTTCGGATTGGAAGGTCCTGGGTTCGAGCCTCGCTCAGCGCATGGTTGAGCCATTGGAAAAGGCTATTTACTCACATTCTCTCACCATACTCAGGTGTAAAATGAGTACATGGCCGTTAACAGTGTTGTCTTTGTCGGAACAAATGTCTTGTTCTACATGTTACGCGTTGCTGTTGGTCAGGGACCCCTTGTAAAGCGCTTTGAGCACATTTAGTGGACATTGTGCTTTATAAAAGCTAAAATTTCGTTTTTGTTTTTTTTGTGTTTTTTTTTTGCTAACAAACTCAGAAAATCAATTATTCTAAATCTCTCCGAAGTTTTAGTGCTGTTGAAATCAATTGATAGAGAATCAAGCAAACACCAAATAAAAAAAAATAAAAATCCCAATATTACATTTTAATATTTTCTTTCATGGTTCCTTTGTCTTTATCCCATATATTTCAGTCCTATTGCAGACTGACTTTGAAACAGATGTGTTGCCTTTTAAATCATCTAAAAGAGTCTGTAAGCCTCACACTTTCTCCCTATTTGATTCTTTTAGACAGTTAAAACAAACAACTACAGGAGGAAAATGCTAGGGTACAATTCATATGGTATGCGTAGACAGAAAGGATTAAAATTAATAAATAAATTTTTAAAATTCTCTTTATTCATCCGATAGGGGAAATTAATCTCTAGGGTCTATTCCAAGGGATGACTGGAATAACCCAGGCATCAGCCGCAGTGCAGCGTCACAAATTGAGCTAGGGCGAAATGACTTGCTCAAGGTGACACAGCGCAGCGGTGGGTGATCAACCTCGGTACCTTTTGAGTACGAAGCAAAGACTGCACCGCTGAGCCACACTGCCCCATGAATATTGTACAATGTGTAAAAATCCACGTACGGATTTAATGATTTTGTCCTTGTCTAGATCCTCGGTGCTGCTGGTTTCAATGAAAAGATGGTGTCCATCCCCAAACACGGCCTCCACACTGCCAAAGACAACACCGAAACGTCCTTTCTTTACAAACGGTACTTTTTCCCCGATCCTGGAGGAGGGCAAAAAATAAAATCATTCATAAAGAAAATAGCAGACAGTAAGAAAAATTCATGGTCCGAGTATTTCAAATTTATCTGTGATCGGGTTCCAAAAAAAAAACCTTAGTAAAAATATTAAATATCTGTTCATTATCAGTTAACAGATTACTTTAATGCTAGTGGATAAAATAAATTTTGAAAAATCACGGTTCAGTTCAGTTCAAGTGTATATTTTAGGCCATTGATCAATGGTCATAACATCTCTCTGAACAAATTATTCTAATAAATATAATTATAATAATAAAGGGATAACATTCTTTTAGTTATCATTTATAGCTTTTTTAAAAAAGCCTTAATAAAATTATAATAATAATAATAATAATAATAATAATAATAATAATAATAATAATAATAATAATAATAATAATAATAATAATAATAATAATAATAATAATCACGGATCCGTACCAATGAAAAAGACAAATTTAGTAACCGTCGACATTTCAAATGTAGATGTGTATCTAGACAGGATGTAGAGAACTTCACCCTCGTCCATCAGGGATGCAAGTTCGGTCGTGTCAGAACCCGTAGCCCTCAACTCCACCAGATTTGGGTTTCCGTCAACATGACCACTGATGAGATAGTTTACATCAGTGTCGTCATTTCTCACATCGGCAATGGCTGATCTTAAAGCAGCTTCATCTTTGACAGATACCTCAGTACTCATCTGGTTGATGAAAATATTTTTAAAAAAAGGTTTACAATAAAATTGAATTAATAATTTTTACAACAATGATTGCTCGATTGTGATTAAGATGGAAGTAAGTTGTAGTTGAAAGGAAGTAAGTGTGACATATTGATATTGTCTAGTTAACCGAGTTAAGCCCATTTTACTGTCAGGGTGCATTCATTGAAGTAGCCAATCAAAGTCAAGTATTGACAATATTGATAAGTTGTACTGCAAATAGTGATTTCATGGCGTAATCACTAATCGCAGTAGTAGAAGCGCTCTCCCATCTCTGAAAATTAGTCTTTGTCCTCTCACTGTTCAAAATGGCGTGTTGTCGAATGGTTTGAGGTTGAATGAGTGTGTTAGTTTGAGATGGAAAGAAAAGGAGGGATGATTGAAACATTTTGTGTGACTGAAAATTGAGATTTTGAACATTTCAACTTTTCCTTCAAGTCTGAAACTTGATAAGATCATGTTTTGTTTTGTTTTTGCTAACCCAATCCAATCTATGAAAATTTCCCAGTCCTCACCTCTCAGACTTGATCATTCGTTCACATCTTGAAATCTATCAGCTTATCTGTCAGAATACTTTAATGAGAATAGTTCCGTCCCCTTTTATTACAGTTAGTTATATATAATTTAGAAAGTTCCAGGATCTCTCTCTCTCTCTCTCCCTCTCTCTCTGTCTCTCTCTTTCTCTCTCTCTCTCTCTCTCTCTCTCTCTCTCTCTCTCTCTCTCTCTCTCTCTCTCACACACACATTCTCACCATTGCTCATGACTCATATCTCAGTGTCCTGCAAATAATAGAAGTTACCATCAATAAACTGCTGCTACTACTACAGCCACCACCACATCATTATTACTACTACTACTACTACTACTACTACCACAGCAACCTCCACATCATTATCAAAACTATAGCAACCACCACCACCTTAATAATAATAATAATAATAATAATAATAATAATAATAATAATAATAATAATAATAATAATAATAATAATAATAAAAATAATAATTCAGTTTATGTACATTTTGCGCCCAATCCTGTATACAATAAAGCTCTAGGCTCGTCTGTTACTAATGCAACTGAAAGGAATATCTACTATTTGCAGTACTACTGCGAATAACAAATACGAACACTATCTTACTTATATTCGCAGTAGTTAGAGGAAATCACAATTGGCAGTACTGCTGCAAATAGAAGTGGCCTATTGATTATTGATAATTTGATGATTACTTTACTTTCTAACTAAATAAAATAAAAGAAAAAAATTACAATTTGAAAGAAATTCAGTTTAGCCCAGGGCCACAGTTAGCAAATTTGAGTTCCGAGGACACGGTATGAGTCATGAGAGTATGGAGTATAATTCAAATTCATGATGCAGGAGTAAGAGTAAGAGTAGGAGGAGTAGTAGGGTAGGAGTGAGTAGGAGTAGGAGGAGTGGACCTGGTTAAGCCCAGTCCACTATATAAAAGAGATTCTACAAAAGAATAACTTGTTTGTGTTTATGATAAGTGAATTGGTATTTTGTGATTTGCTGATCTCTGATAATATGATATGACCAATGACAGCAGACAACAGAACCCGGAAACATTTCTTCAAACAAGAGGAGGAGCCGGTACGAAATTGATTGTGGTTTACGAAGAAAAATCGTGCCACCTGTACGTGTAAGAATATATAAAAACGACTAAAATTCGTATACAGTCAATTTCAAATGATACCTTTAATATTTGTAGATAACAATTTCACAAACTGTGCGATTTTGTATGAGATACCAAGCTTCTCACTTTCAGACAACTGCGAAAACACCGATCCTATTTCGACAGTGTTTTTTTCAACAGTTCAAACACTAAAAAAAAAAAAATGAAATGAGTCCAGTTATATTAGTTGCAAACTACTACTACTACTACTACTACTACTACTACTACTACTACTACTACTACTACTACTACTACTACTACTACTACTACTACTACTACTACTACTACTAGTGCTGCTGCTGCTGCTACTACTACTACTACTACTACTACTACTACTACTACTACTACTACTACTACTACTACCACCACAACTACTACTACTAACTACTACTACTACTACTACTACTACTACTACTACTACTACTACTACTACTACTACTCACCACTACTACTACTACTACTACTACTACTACTACTACTACTACTACTACTACTACTAGTGCTGCTGCTCTACTACTACATACTACTCTACTACTACTACTACTACTACTACTACTACTACACTACTACTAGTGCTACTAGCTGCTGCTGCTGCTACTACTACTACTACTACTACTACTACTACTACTACTACTATCCTCTACTACTACTACTACTACTACTACTACTCTACTACTACTACTACTACTACTACTACTACTATACTACTACTAACATACTACTACTACTACCACCACAACTACTACTACTTCTACTCTCAAGCTATATAAAAAAAATGTAGTATCGTCAAACAGGCGATATCTCTCGTCTTACACGTTAAATGTTACTGTTGGTTTGGGACCATTTGTAAAGCGTTTTGAGCATGTTGAGCGGATATTCCGCTAGATAAATGCTCACGTTTTTAATTACAAGCACAGAATCACACAAATACGAAAACATTGAAAGGTTTTCATATCATATTCACAACAAAAATAATAAATAAAAAAAAATTAATTTAAAAAATCACCAAACAAAAACATAAACAACAACAAAAAAAAAAAAAGGAAAAACAAAAACAAAACCACCCCCCCCCCCCAAAAAAAAAAAAAAAAAACCAAACCAAAAAAATGCAACATAACAGAGAGATTATTTACAAGGAAATATGATATATTTGAAAGCTAACAATTTACATGCGACTGTCTCTCTCTTAGCCAAGGACTGCAGCCAGAGCCTTGATAAAACGAAGTAATCTCATTACAAGGCAAAGACAGAAAGCATGTTGGAAAACAGATAAGGGGGATAGAAGACACAGTTCAGTAAAGAGTGTCTCCCTGCCCACTCTGGGAGGTCAGGAACCCCACCCAGTCATTGGGAAATGAAGTAAGTGCTCAATCAATCGACCAAGTTATCAAAGACCCCCTAGATTTCAAGAGGAAACCTCAATGTCTTGTTTGAATTGGATTCAATAGTCTGATGTCACGTCTCCCAGCAACGGCGGCCATCGTGGTTCTAAACAAAGAAAATCTGTACTTTTTATTCTTCATGCTGGCTAGAATTTTTCATATGTCTTGTGATCAGAATGTGTAAAAGTCAAAACATGATCAGATTTATAATGTGTTTTTTTTTTCCTCTGGATACGTTTTAATGCTTGCCGGAGAAATATTTCATAAGGGCGTCCGCCATTGTTCCGATAGTTTAGAGCCAGTTACTAAGTTACCATGCGTCAATACGAGGGAAGTGACGTCACGACTGTCAGAGATCCAACCCATCTGCAATCAAAGGATTTGTTTTGTTGTTGTTGTTGTTGTTTGAAAGGGTTCTACTGTGCTTCAGGGATATTTCAGCACCAGTAAAATGGAAGATGACAGAATATTCACGTAGCTCAGAAAAAAAATTGTAGAGCTTCAGAGCTATAATATCAGGTTTCTATAGCGTGAAATAGACAATACAAATTGCTTACTAACCTTTGGATAGGACGCTGGTCTATCGCAAAATACTTCCCACTAGATCTAACAAACCCAGCTACCCAATCACTGCTAGGTGGACATGGAGTGGGTAGAGGGGGGGGGGGTTGTCCCTTTGCGTGTGAAGTGAATGCTCGACCCCAAGATATAACTAAACCACCAATGAAAAACCTCAGAAAGAAGGAGAGATCTTCAACAGAGATAAGAAGAGGATCAAAGGGAAGATTATCTTTTATGTCTTTGAACAAATTTATTTTGAGGAGAATCTAAGTGATCCCAAGCTGCTAGAAGCTGTGGACTGTAGAAAGTAATAAACTAAAATGGATATAAAAGCTTTAAAAAAGAGCAAACTACCCAACACGGAACGTTTCGAGCTTAAAACCCTTCCTCAGCCACAACGACGAAAGACAATAAAGACATAAATACATAATTAAATTCCAACTTAAAGACACGACAGATTGTTGACAATCTGAAATTTAGTAATGTATTTATGTCTTTATTGTCTTTCGTCGTTGGCTGAGGAAGGGTTTTGAGCTCGAAACGTTCCGTGTTGGGTAGTTTGTTCTTTTTTTTTTTTTAAAGCTGTTATATCCATTTTAAAGGCGAATCTACACCATTTTAAAGCTGTTATATCCATTTTAAAGGCGAATCTACTCCATTTTAAAGCTGTTATATCCATTTTAAAGGCGAATCTACTCCATTTTAAAGCTGTTATATCCATTTTAAAGGCGAATCTACACCATTTTAAAGCTGTTATATCCATTTTAAAGGCAAATCTACTCCATTTTAAAGCTGTTATATCCATTTTAAAGGCGAATCTACTCCATTTTAAAGCTGTTATATCCATTTTAAAGGCGAATCTACTCCATTTTAAAGCTGTTATATCCATTTTAAAGGCGAATCTACTCCATTTTAAAGCTGTTATATCCATTTTAAAGGCGAATCTACTCCATTTTAAAGCTGTTATATCCATTTTAAAGGCGAATCTACTCCATTTTAAAGCTGTTATATCCATTTTAAAGGCGAATCTACTCCATTTTAAAGCTGTTATATCCATTTTAAAGGCGAATCTACTCCATTTTAAAGCTGTTATATCCATTTTAAAGGCGAATCTACTCCATTTTAAAGCTGTTATATCCATTTTAAAGGCGAATCTACTCCATTTTAAAGCTGTTATATCCATTTTAAAGGCGAATCTACTCCATTTTAAAGCTGTTATATCCATTTTAAAGGCGAATCTACTCCATTTTAAAGCTGTTATATCCATTTTAAAGGCGAATCTACTCCATTTTAAAGCTGTCATATCCATTTTAAAGGCGAATCTACACCATTTTAAAGCTAAGTTTATTTTGATTTTATTTTAGAATAATTCCATATTTACTCATCTTACCCAGTTAAGTCAATCTAGTCTTGTTTTTTAGCTTATCTCTTTCCTTTATTTTATATTTAACTTTGAGAGGCACTCTTCCTCTCCCGTTCTCTCTCTCTCTCTCTCTCTCTCTCTCTCTCTCTCTCTCTCTCACATACACACACACTCTTTATCTCTCTCTCTCTCACTCTTCCTCTCTCTCTCTTTCTCTCTCACTCTCTTTCTCTCTCTCTCTCTCTCCCCCCCCCCCTCTCTCTCTCTCTCTCTCTCTCTCTCTCACTCTCTTTGGTCTTCCCCCCCCCCCCTTTAAAACAATATCTTAACTGGGAAGGGGTCAAGAACATGACTATCGCCGTCTAATCTTTTTAAATAACACCTCGACACCCCCCCCCCCCCCGTACTTCCCGTCCTCCTATCTTATGCTTGATTTATATATAGTTTTGATCTAGCTTTACATTTCATTCATCTCATTGTTGCTCTATTTCTCTCTCTCTCTCTCTCTCTCTCTCTCTCTCTCTCTCTCTCTCTCTCTCTCTCCTTCCCTTGCACACACACACACACACACACACACACACGCGCGCGCGCGCGCAGGCGCACACACATGTTTTTATCTGTTTTAACTATAATACCAATGTAATATTATTTACTTTTCTTGTTTACCTGAAGAAGGCCAAAGGCTGAAACGTCGTTTATTTTCTTTTGTATCTTAAGAGTAATTTTAACTCCCTTTATTTTTACTATACAAGACGATCTTTGTAGCTTGTCTGAGCCACCGGAAGTTCCAAACCGACAAAACCGCCACAGGATCTCAATCAATAGGGATCAACTAAAATATTGTTTTTGTTTTTAAGGGTTTTACGGCGCTTGCAACACATTAAGGTCATATTAGCGCCAGTAAAAAGGAAGAAAACAGGATAGTAAAAAGTTCTAGAATTACAATTGAAGCACCCAAGAATAAGGCAGGCAAAGGGGAATTGGTTCAAATAGAGAACAGACGTCGATTCCAGAACCTTCCGATCCAGAAGCCAGTGTCATACCACAAGACCACAAAGCCGCACTGAATGACCCCCCCCCCCCCCCCACCACTGTTGATCTATTTCAGGTAATTTACATTCAAACTTAAACCTAAAGACACTTTATAGAGATTTTTTATGTTTTTGTTTTTAAAGGTTTTACGGCGATTGCAACACATTCAGGTTATATCAGCGCCAGTAAAAAGGAAGAAAATGGGACAGTAAAAAGTTCTAGAATTACAATTAAAGCACTCAAGAAAAAGTAAGACAAAGGGGAGACTATCCATTCGTTGTCTCCACCGCCTTGTCCCGATAAGGATCAAAGCTCGCCTGGAACTGGAACTATCTCCATGGAATGTGAAGATACAGGTAATTATGATAAGTTTGTTACTTTTCTTTTCATAAATTGAAAGGGTTCCCATTAGTTGTCCTCAAGTTTTATCTTGTGATTTGAAAGTTACCATATTAGCTGAATGACAGCAACAATACTGAACATAAGAAATGTAAGTTTACAGTCCACTCCGGTTAATCGCAACACCTTGGGATCCACGAAAATGTTGCGATTAACCGAAGTTGCAATTAACAGAAGATGAGTTTCCAATACCCTGTTGCAACATTTTACACATATATGGTTATCTCGTACTAGTTGTAAACAGTGTCCACAGACTGAGCAATATGATTGAAATAAAAACCATATGACAGTCCTGTATAGATTTTGACAAGCAAAAGCAGCTTTGATGCAAGTTGCCATCTTTTATTCTGATTTGATTCACTTTCACTCTTTTGTTCTCAATATTTGTAAGACTCAAAGCGATTAGCCCTGGTGAGAGCCAATAAGCTTTCACCAAACTCGTTGGTCACAATGCACAGATGTCAATCCCATAACAAAGGATATCGCTCAGTCTCTCTTTACACCTGTCATTGTCTACCTTTTGTCAAAACTATGCACAGCCCCCTCACCTCCTATTTAATGGTCACAGATGACATTACAAACCCATGTTGTAAAGCCCCGCCCTCTTTATCTCCTACAGAGTGGTGACAAACTACTGTAGCATTTAATCCTGCTTACTCTCAATTATTCAACATGTCACGATTTCTTCCACGATGAAATCATGATATTTTGTTTGATTGATTTCTTGAATTTACCACTTTTGAGGGCAAAAATTTGTTGCGATTAACCAAAGTTTGTTGCAATTAACCAGTGACTTCTATATAGAATTAATTCCGTTTCTTGGGAAATGTTGCGATTAACCGAAAATTGCGATTAAACCAAGTTGCAATTATCCAGAGTGGACTGTATCTTCATTGTCTGAGTAATATAATTGTTCCCCAATGTTTTTTTTCTATTTCAGACTTACCATCAACTGACATGCCTGAAACAGTGAATCAGCAACAGAATCCACCAGAATTGGAAAATGAATTTATTGAAGAGCTGCTTCTACCTCCAACAACGGCTCCATTACCTCCCCTCTCCATGGAATGCGAAATTGCAGGTAGTTATTATTTAACCTTTTCACGGCTAGGTTAGAATCTAACTGAACCGAAATCAAACCTATTGTTTGTTACTTTTCTTTTCATAAATTGAAAGGGTTCCCATTAGTTGTCCTCATGTTTTTATCTTGTGGTTTGAAACTTACCATGTTTGCAGAATGACAGCAACAATACTGAACATAGGAAATGTAAGTTGTTTATCAATCATACTCATATCTTCATTGTCTGGGTAATATAATTGTTCCCCAATGTTTTTTTTTTCTATTTCAGACTTACCATCAACTGACATGCCTGAAACAGTGAATCAGCAACAGAATGCGCCAGAATTGGAAAATGAATTGCCTCTGCCTCCAGCACCGTCTCCATTACCTCCCCTTTCAGATAGTGAAGATTTTCCACTCCCTCCTCCACCTTCACCATTGCCACCTCTCCCCGATAATGACGATTTTACTTTTCCTCTCCCACCTTCACCCCTCAATTTCACAACTGATGCAACAACCCCAAAACAGCTAACAAGAAAGCGCAAAAGAAATGAACAAGACTGGAAAAGAAAAGCGCATTCAAAAGATCACAATTCCGGAAAGAAAAAGCTATACAAAGGAGAAGTAAGCAAACGATCTTTAAAACCACCTTGCAGGGAAGAATGCCAAAGAAGGTGCACAAAAATCTTTTCGGACGAAAAGGGACAAAAAATCTTCGACTCATTTTGGGGAATGAACAGTAAACAGGGACGAAGAGATTTTGTAGTGTCCCATGTTAATGAGATTGGAAAAAAAAAGATCAGTAGGAAGCTCAGACAAGCGGAAGAAAACTTTATTGTATATGTTACCTTTAGGTGGTGCTTCCATTCAGGTTTGTAAAAAAATGTTTTTGTCCACTCTTGATGTGTCTGATATTATGGTGTTGTACAATTTAAAGCAGTCTGTTTGTAATGTTGTGCAGCCAAAACCGAAGCCTGCACCAAAAAATAAAATTCCCCAGGACAAGATTGATGTGGTTCACGCCCACATTAGATCATTTCATAAAGTAGAAAGTCACTATTGCCGTGCTGACACCCAAAAGGAATATTTGGATGCAACACTAAACATTAGACAAATGTACCGGCTGTATTGCCAACAACAGGGTAATGACTTTTGTGTATCAGAACATAAGTACAGAGAAATTTTTAATAATAATTATAACTTGTCCTTTCACCACCCAAGTAAGGATACATGTGATACATGTACAAAGTACAAACAAAAGTCGCCAACTGAGGAAGAAAAACGGGACCAAGAAGCCCACCTGCGCAGAAAATTTCAAGCAAGGGAAAATAAAAATGTAGACAAGTTAGATCAATCAACAGTTGTAGCTGCGTTTGATTTACAGCAAGTTATTTCTTGTCCAAAGTTGAGCATTTCGAGTGCATATTATTTAAGAAAATTGAATATATACAATTTCACAATCCTAAACCTCCAAAGTCTGCAGGGAGATTGTTATACTTGGACAGAAAATGAATGTAACAGGATTTCAAATGACATAGCATCATGTGTATCAATGTGGTTGATAGAAAAAGATAATGAAGGTGCAAATCATGTTGTTTTTTATAGTGACTGTTGTGGTGGACAGAACAGAAACAGGATTATGATTGCAGCTGTGTGTAAATTTCTGTCATGCAGCTCATCAATCACTAAAATTGAACAGAAATTTTTTGAAAGTGGACATTCAAAAAATGAATGTGACAGTATGCGTTCGACAATTCAGAATCATTATTCGAAGACAGATGTATATCTCCCTTCTGGCTTCCATCAACACATGAGACAAGCTCACCACTCAAAGTCTTACAATGTCCACATTCAGTGGCGGTTCTAGCCTATTTACAGTGGTGGGGCAAAGATGATTAGGTCATATATATATATATATATATATATATATATATATATATATATATATATATATATATATATATATATAATTTTTTTTAATGTATCTTTTTATTTTTTTTAAAGTTATTTATTTATTTATTTATTTTTTAATTTTTTTTTTTAATTATTATTTTTTTTCACCTTTAATAAATAATATTTCAACCACAAATAATCACATTCATAATGAAATGACAATACCAGTAGATTTTAATTATTCCAAACGTAATCAAAAATGAATCACGAAAGAGAATACAACTAAAAAATAAAGCGACGAGACATAATGCGACAATACCTTGACAATACAAATCCATTTCGTTCACTCGAAAAATTAAAGATTTGCTTTAATCCCTCAACGGTGAGATTAATATTTCGGTTACATTACTGGTTTTCAGTAGTATGTGGTAACCTTAAAGTTTTAATCGAGAAGCAACAACAGAGATATGACTCGAGTTTCATTCAGAGCTCAAATTGCATTTCACTGCTGTCTTGATGATTAGAATGATTGTGCCGGTGGTGGTAGTGGTTGGAATAGTGGTAGCGGTGGTGGTGGTGGTGGAGGAGGATGTAATTATGGTAGTGGTTTTGGTGGTGCTGTTGGTTAGAATGATATTTGTGGAGACGATGACTGAAATTTTATGATGATGTTGATATTGTTTTTATTGCTATTGTAGTACTTGTTGTTAATATTGTTGTTGTTGTTGTTAATGATGAAGATGATGATGATGATGATGATGATGATGATGATGATGATGATGATGATGATAATGATGATTATGATGACAACGACGATGTCGTCGACAATGATGGTTACCATACGATATTACAATATTACAAAGCTTATTCAATCTTAGGCTTTCGACAATAAACCATACAATTTGATGACCACATACATGAAAGTGGAAAAAAATGGTAAATGGAACCAAACAATAAACTGATACCATTAATAACCACAAAAAATACAACAATAGTAATACCACCAATACGTACAATAATAATAATAATAATAATAATAATAATAATAATAATAATAATAATAATAATAATAATAATAATAATAATAATAATAATAACAATAACAATAATAATGATGATGATAATAATAATAATAATAATAATAATAATAATAATAATAATGATGATGATAATAATAATAATAACAATAATAATATTACCATCATCATTACTACCACCACCATCATTACTACTACCACCACCGCTACCACTATCACTACCACCATCACCATCATTATTACGTTTCCAATCATTTTTTCTCGTTTCTAAAAATTTGATATCTATCAAAACAGACGAAATTCCGGTCATTTTTTTAAAGGGTAGTTAAAATATCTACGATTTTATTAGCCCTGAAAACTACGATTTTTATTTTCCTATTTCAAGTAGGCAGGTCTGCTATGACAAGTACCAGTATCAGTTCCATAGTCAAAAGAAGACCAACAAAAACACAGTTTATTTAATCTTAGGCTTTCGCCAATACTTCATACAATACAATTAAGACAAAATAATGTTACCAATTTCTCCTCATGCATTCGTTAGACTATAACAATAACGACCGTGTTATCTTTACTCCTCACCCAACCAACCCCGAGCTTCCCGCCTCTTCATCGCGAACTATCTTATGTATGTATTAGCTTCAGGACGGGCAAGTACGGAATCTGCCCACCCTTCCGTATTTCCTCTATAACTTAGAATTCAACTCTCTCTTTTCTCAGAAGAGTATTTCTCGTATACTAATTCAATTGTTGAGAAAACCAAAATGGTGGCTGTATTTTATATATTTATTTAGTCGTGACTTTTGAATAAAAGTGTTTTGTTTTATTAGACGGAATATAATAGAAAATTACATTGTTTTGCAAAATTATTTTGTCTGGCAATAAAAATACAGCGGTAATTACTTTAAGAATTAAAAAAAAAAGAACTAACAAATTAATTTGTTAAAAAACAAAACCAAAAAAACCCCAAAACAACAACAACAACAACAACAAAAAACAAATAAGAAAACAATTTAAATAAATGAGTTTTGAGAAGCACTAAAGAAAACGAGAAAAAAAGAAAAGTTTAAATGGATAAACAAATATATAAAAACAACACAAATTAATACGAAATTGATATAAAATTAGTAAATTAATAAATGTAATTCAATACTGGAACCTTCCCAAAGTCATTACATCAATGGTACCAGCACAAGTAAGGCAATAAATAAGAAAAAGTTCGTTTGCCAAAATCTCTATTTAGTTTTCACTGGTTAATAAGGTGGGCTCATTTGAATTAGCCCGACCTAGTACTAGAGAGGCCAGACAGCAAAAATCGGTCACCGTCAGGCGACGTAACGATGAGATGACGATGTGGGCGGAGTGGAGTCGCTGGGGGGGGGGGGGGGGGGGGTGATAAAAAAGAACAGGAGCGTATCCTGGTTTATGCATTACGGGATGCATGGTGATTCGCAATCTATTAAAAATACACACAAATTGATTTCAGTACGAAGTATAAAGTTTAAGTAGTAACTTTTGAAATTATCTAATTTAAATTTGATTATTTCGGACCTGGTAATACAGCATATAACTTGAAAAAACAGGCTGGTATTTGCCCACCCTGCCCATTATTACCAGCCGTCCCTGTCCACATTGTTATAAAAGATTTTGGAAATTTGAATTCTGAGCATATGAAATCATCAGCCTTTGCGGGTATTCAGCAAGTTCATCATATTATTTATGAAAAAATTGATAATGGTAATGTAAATGTTTTTTTTTTCTGAAGAGATTGGAGGCGATCGGCAATTAAAATCATTTTTAAAACGAGGCCATACCCAGGCCACATTCCGCATTGCTACCGTGTCTCCTGCCTATGGTGGACCATGCGGAATTGATGCTGATAAGAAGAGGGACATTTTACGCTTATGTGATTACATGCCCGAAGACTGTAGATTGTATTACAACTCATTGCAATAAAAAACTATAAATCTAGTGAGATTTCCTTGCTATTCATTACAGTATATGCCGTCTAAAATTACTGCATTCAATTTGAGTGGCATATCATTTCTATTTTTATCTGAATCTGTATTAATTTCTGTTCTGCCCGCTTCATCTTGTTGATTATCATTTAACATTCATTTTCTGCCCAGGTATAACAATCTCAGATTTGGAGGTTTAGGATTGTGAAAGGTATCATTCAATTATCTCAGTTGTAATTTACCACCATATCATTTTTTTTCCTCTGTATGTTTGATAATAATATGTACAAAATGTTTTTTTACCTGGTTGCGTTTATGTTCATGCCGTGTTAAGCGCAAAGAGCCCATATTGT
Source organism: Berghia stephanieae (assembly GCF_034508935.2). NCBI lineage: Eukaryota > Metazoa > Mollusca > Gastropoda > Nudibranchia > Aeolidiidae > Berghia > Berghia stephanieae. The sequence continues at coordinate 2,750,617 of NC_088368.1, read as the reverse complement.
TGGAGAATGCGCTCTAAAGTGTCCTCATTAATATTCTAATTATTAATATTTCAGAATTGCTTGCATTTCTTATTTTGTAGATATATTTTACTACATCATAACTCATCTTTGCGAATAGTAAATAGAAATGTTCATAATATTATGTCCACCGAAGTAATCAGACTCGGGACCTCAGAAGAAGACTTCCATGCATTGCACCCTTTCCAATTACCTTCACCTTAGTCTTTTTGACATGTTTTTTGTTATTGTTTTAATAGTACTCAATGCTAATTTTAATAAGATTCTTTTAAATGTCAAAAGTTTTAACTGTTTCACGGCTAGGTTAGCTTTCGACCGAACCGACATTCAACTTATTTTTGTCGATTTATAACCGACTTTTGCAGTTTTCATCCAGAGATTTAGTCCTTGTGATGCGCGCTCGATCACTCGAAGCTTATCACAGGGACTAATCTCTAGATGAAAACTGTAGAGGATCGAATGGTGTTTGACGTAAATACAGCCTAGCCGCGAAAGGGTTAGGCCTCTGAGTTGAAAGCGACTTACATGGTTTGCCAGTCTTACCTTCAATGTACATTTCATTGAAATAATCTGACATTATTTTTTTTTTTATCCAGAACTGAATAAATTTATTATAAATTGTAATTGAACTTACTTGTTATCATTTTTTTTGGCTTGTTGTTGATGTTGTGTGACACTTTGTTGGGTTAATGACAAAATTATTGTAAGTGGTAGGTTCATAACATCCCACTATGACATGTTGAGAGGCAAATTATTGTAAGTGATTATAATCATGATAAAAGCTATACTTCTTGCATAATCATGTTAGTCATGGTTTTAAATCATTTTTAGTCCTCTCATTTATCAATTTGATGGGCAATCTATTGCCACCCTTTCATCTCTGATTTTACAAGAACAGCTAAACATTCAAAGTTAATTTTCTCAAAACAGGAAGTTTGCAGTTACAATAATATGCCTCTAGACCCGCGAAATAGGGATCAGATGTAGATTCCAAGAGCATACCACCTATGTACTTAGTTTGAGATCACCAATAAGTCTGTTTTTGTTTTTAAGGGTTTTACGGCGCTTGCAACACATTTAGGTTATATCAGCGCCAGTATAAAGGAAGAAAATGGGATAGTAAAAAGTTCTACAATTACAATTAAAGCACCCAAGAAAAAGTAAGACATAGGGGAACTGGGAACAAATAGGGATCAGATGTAGATTCCAAGAGCATACATACCACCAATGTACCTAGTTTGAGATCACCTATAAGTCTCATCCAGACACAAGCACAAAATCCAACAAAGAGGGATACACTCAAATGCCTACATTATACATTAAAAATAACAAAAAATACATTACAGAGAGATGATTTACAAGGAAAAAAATATCATCTCCCAAAACAATAACTATGCATTTGACTGTTTCCCTCCCAGCTAGGACTCCGGCCAGGGCCAGGACAAAACCAAGTAATCTCATGCCAAGACAAAGACAGAAAGCATGTTGGAAAACAGATATAAGGGGATAGAAGACACAGTATGTACCCCCCTGCCCACTATGGGAGGTCAGGATCCCCACCCAGACCAATAAGTCTCATCCGGACACGAGCACAAAATCCAACAAAGAGGAATACACTCAAATGGTTACATTATACATTTAAAATAACAAATATAATAATACATAACAGAGAGATGATTTACAAGGAAAAAAAATATCATCTCCCAAAACAATGACTATGCATTTGACTGTTTCCCTCCCAGCCAGGGCCAGGACAAAACCAAGTAATCTCATTCCAAGACAAAGACAGAAAGCATGTTGAAAAACAGATATAAGGGGATAGAAGACGCAGTATGTACCTCCCTGGAGGTCAGGAACCCCACCCAGCAGTTTGTTTTTTTTTAGATTGACGAGACCAAATGATGAAGAAGGAGAGAATAAAATGACAAAAAAACCCAACTCGTTTCTAAAAATGATATCTGAATTTATTGTGACTTTCAATCAATTTATTTCAAACATGAACATTCAAAGAACATGAAAAGCCACGTGAGAAGGTCTGTACAATACATTATATGATTCAAGAAATATACACCTAATTGCAACAGTATAGTTCTAATAAAATGAAAACTCTTTTTTTTTTAGAATTGTTGCATCCTTTTCACATAAACACAGAATTAAAAAAACAAAACAAACCCTCCCCCCCAAAAAAGCGAAAAAACCCCCCAACAAAACCTGACATGAATTCAATTATAGAACTTAAACCTTCCTTATTACATACCTATATTATAATCCTCTTGTTACTTGAGCAGCACATACGTTAAGGTGCAATGAAAGCTGGGCATCAATATTCTTCTTTTTTTGAGTGTGTTTTTTTAAAAAATATGTAAATATAAGGCTACCTACGATGGAAACTGGGTTAGTTAAAAAACTCCAATAGCCCTTTCCTGGAAAGAAATCCCAAAGGTGACACACCACGTGTTCACACATTTTGTCCAAAGCCAAATAAGATGCTTTTTTTCTTTTGCTTCAGTCATATTAATTTATTTAATTTCTCCTACAACTTTTAAACGTTCTAAGTAGGTCAAAAAACAATCAATTTGTACCAAAAAACCAGATCACATATCAATTATAAATTAACAAAAACTCCCTTTGACTTCAGTCTGACACATTTTGACATCAACAGAAAACAATAGTCAATTAAACAGCAATAAAATTAATACACAAATTCTCTACTCATTAAACTCGCCCCCCCCCCTCTCTCTCTATTTCTCTCTCTCTCTCTCCCCCATCCACCCCACGCCTTCACTCCTTCCATCTTATTCCACCATACACACTTGTCTGCAATCAACTATCCTGACAAAATTTCAAATCTGACACAACCAAAACGCGATGAATGTAAAAGCACACAAGTGAATAATTGAATCAATTTGACAAAAAAATATTGCAACATAAATTAAAGAAAAATATCTTCCAAGACCTGTAGAAAATTTCAATTACCATTCTACGTCACCAAAAACCATGTATGACTATTCACACCCCTTCAATAGGGAATGATATTAGCGGAAGAGTAGCGTGCCTTGATTGGACGTCACCGGTGGTAAAGTTATTAGAGAGAGAACATCATGTTGGTTGTGCGCATGCGTCTCTAGTCCTCTCTTCCGGAGACACTTCACCGAAAGCAAGGACAAGAGAGACGCATGCGCAAAACCATGTTGATGTTCTCTCTGTAAGGTGACGTCCAATCAAGGGATGCTACTCTTCTGCTAATCTCATTCCCAATTCAAGACAACGGGCCGTCAACATCCAAAACACCTTCTTAACGAAAGTCAAGCAACACGGAGTGAACCTCCTAATAAAAGAGAAAGAACTAAACAACCAAATAAAAGAACTATAATCTGATGTGATTCCAGCTATTGAACCGGTGTTCAACAATGTCTTATAGACAATTGGCCATCAATATGAACAAGATGCTACACATCTAAACGTAAAGTTCAAGATTATCTTAACTTCCGTTTACTCTCCAATTCCACAATAGATCTTGAAGAAAATTTAATTCACGAAGTATTCAAAACACAACAAACCACTTTCAAGATCGATATTGCTTATGGCTCTAATCTAAGAGACAAGATATGTGGAGAACTCCGATATTTCCATCCAAATTAGAACAACAGCGGTGTTTTGATGGAACCACATTTTGTTTGAGATAGACCATCTTGAGAAGAGTTTTTGGACATCATTAAAAATGTTGACGTTTTAGATTGGACTCAAAAGCAACGTCCAAATTCCAGACGGATTGGTGAAATGATAACAAATGTTGCCTTTTTGTCAACCTGATCTCTACTTGTGGTGGTCAAATATTACTATTTTTTCCCATTTATTAGGATTTTCCTATCGGCTCTACTGTCAACCTACCACCGTAAATTCTATTAATCGCAGTCTGGTTGCTCTTCAAAAGGACGAGAATACTAGTACTCCTGACACAGACAACTTTTGCCTTTCTTGCTGTCTCCCTCTTGTTCGAGGAGAAAATACCCACCGATTAGCTACAGCAAGAACAGCCTTATTCCAACTTATGTCGACCCAAACATGAAAACAGATGCGTTTCCAGGGTGTCACTTCAGGAACCATTTTTTAATGAAGACGTTTTTTACATAAACATAAATGTGTACTCTCTAAAACCCTATAACATAAATGAATGTGTACTCTCTAAACCCCTATAACATAAACAAATGTATACTCTAAAAATCCTATTGGAAGAAAAATACGATATTTAGAATGAAAACGAAACATGTATTTTAATAAGAAGAGCGGTCGCCAAATATCAAATGACGATGAATGTCAATTTGTTTGAAAATCATCTCAGTTTCATTAAAGATTTTTCCAGCTACAGTAGATCATTTTCTTGTCAAAGATGCAATAAAATGTGGAAGTCCTGCAGTCAAACAGACAAACAAGAAGCAACTTGTGATGTTCAAGTAAAATTAGATTATGACGGTGGAAACTTTCAGCTAAAACCAACTGTTTTGGAGGCCTTGGAAGATGAGGAAATAGTCGTAGCGAATCATTTTAAGGTATTCACCCTATCGAGCTACGTTTGACTATGAGGCCTACTTTGACAAGACAAAACTGCCTGGTGATTGTAAAATACAAGTATGGAATGCTGAGCGTGTACTGTTATCAGTGTCAATATGTTCTAATGTACCTAATAATAGCGAACCAATTTGCTTAATTTTAAACGGTGATCCGAAGGGACTTGTAAGTGATATGACCATTGCTTTTGAAAGAAATTGCTTGTTGCTTTTCCACCTTTTAGAAGTGTTTGCTCATGTATTTGAAAATATTGACTTAAAAATCAATCAGGAAAAATTGAAAGAACCGAAAAGCGACAAAACTACCGTAAAGAGAACAACCAAACCAGAAAGACCTTGACCTTGTTATCAGCTTTCCTCTTGGATTAAAGAACTTCTAGTTGTTGCTGGAAGATGTGATATGAATTTGATAAAGCCTTATTAGATTGATTGCTTGTTATCAGATGAAAAGGATTGTATAAAAATGATCGTTAAGAAATGTAATAATTTTATGTGTCTTAAAACAGAATATTTATCATTTTTCAAAATGAAAATGATTGTATAAAAATGATCGTTAAGAAATGTAATAATCTTATGTGTCTTAAAACAGAATATTTATCATTTTTCGACATATGTAATTACCTAGCCACTGAAGTGAGCTATGACAAATGTTTAAAAGCTTACAAATGTAAGCAAGTGAAAGGATGGTTTCCATATGAATGGATGGAAAATCTTGCCAGATTAGATGAGCTAGCACTTCCTCCACATGATGCCTTTTATAGCAGATTAAAAGGGGCCGATATTACGATAGAAAAATGAATGTAAGACAGTGTGGAGAACAAACAATATGAGCACATTTCATATCTAATGTGGTATAATAAACGAGACGTCAAACCGTTTATTGAAGAAATTGACAAGATGGCTGAATTTTACCGAGCTCGACGTATTGACATGCTTAAAGACAGAATAAGTGTACCTGGTCTAACAATGCATATATTTTGTTCAAGAATTTACTTCTGGATATATATCTTACTCTGTTTGACAAAAAAAACACACACACAAAAAAAACATACCGATCTGCACAATCTCATCAAGAAAAGTATTGTAAGTAAGTCATCCTCGATATATATTCGATATCATGAAATACAGAAAACTCTTATCCAAAAAGAAACATTTGGAGATGAAGCAAAAGTTTATGGTGGGATGTTTAGTGTTGATGCTAATGCATTGTTACCTACACTGTTTGATGAAAGGACATGGATGTCAAGCATTGGACTTTAAAACAGGAGTTTTTGTTTGTTTGTTTGTTGCTTTAGGTCTCTTCCAACACAATTGAGGTTATATGAGAGACCGCTGAAACAAAAAAACAAGCAATCCAACAAAAATAGTACAAATGTAAATCAAAATCATAACCTAAAGATATCATAAGCTAAATTATAAATAACCAAGAACAAACAGGCAGAAGATTTACAGAAAAAAAAAAATCCCCTGTCAAAAATACAATCACAAACCAAAGAAGCAGGATAGACTAGTAAAGAGAAGAAGAAACGACATCACTATCGGATCGTACACCCATGCGAACATCATAGGTATATGATTCAAGGGTGATGCTCCCATCCAACCACCCGCAAAACAGGAGTTTCACATCTTTATGGTCGATTGGCTCTAGAGTCATTAGACATGAGTCACCATAAGATATCCGCTTGTTGTTCCACTGTACTTTTTAAGACTTTTAATATTCTTTGCCAATTTCTATTTAATTTCTTTATATTTCATAATTCTTTTACATATTACCGGATTGTGTTGTGATACAGAATCATGATTTCCATGGAAGAATGGACAAAGAAAAGTATATCTTATCTTAGAGTGGCCAGAGTGTGCATCCACGAAAGAACTTTTTATAAATTTTATGGCTGCAACTGGCTTGTTTAAAATTGTCACCTTAATCATGGAAAGCTCGTCAATGAGGTCAGGAGAAAGTCAATGAGGGAGTTGAGGAAACAGCAACAATATCCGACTCTATTAAAACCTTTGGATACAAAGTTAAAGAAATATGGGAATGTGGGTGGGAGGCTCTGAAAAAAGCATGTCAAAAGTAAGAGATGTCTGGATTGAGCTATTTTTATCCAAAACGTGGAGTCTAAGCTAACGGTGCCTCTTGAAACAGAAATGGCCCATATTCCTGTCTGCTTGCTATTTACTTTATATTTGTCAACCTATAAAAACACCAAACATTTGTCTTCATGAACCCACATTGGAAAATGAAAAACCCTTTTACCTAGATTGTAGCTGGACCTACGATGTCTGGAAAGATATATTTTGTCAAAAACTTCTTACAATATATAGATGATATGATGGTGCCTAAAACTGATGAAATAAAATGGTTTTATGGCGGGATGGTTACAATACACTTCCTAATGTGGAAGAACTGTTCAAGAGATTTTGTCTAAGTAAAATGGAGAAAGTTACGAAGGATGACGATCACCCCCTTCACAAATATATTAAGTTCTCCATGAGGAGCCGTCGCTTATATATCTATGAACCCAAAGACAACACATCACCTTAATTCATTTTTGCCGCATGGTGTTTGAATTTTTAACATGCTTGATTTCAGACACAACTTTGTCGGTCCCGCTATCAACTCTTAGAGATCCATACAAGAAAGTACAATATTAAAGAAAGTTGAATATGGAAGTTTGTTTGGAATAATAGAGTGTGATATTGAAGTTCCTAAAAATTTACAAAACCATTTTTTAAAATACTGAGGTTTCCCGTCAAGACATTGGCGAGCAAATGTGTGACAGTGAATACACTGAGGAAATCGGGCATCTGAAACAGTCAAGAAAGATGCGCATCGGTGGCTACTTTGGAAATTATATATTACTGGCAACGCCATTGCTCCATTCTACAGCATGGACTCGTTGTTACCAAAATGTATCAAGCAATTCAGTAATTGAACATCACCAAATTCTTGTGTTAAAAATTTGGAGAAAATATTTCTCAAGCTAGAAGAAATAGGGGCTCTGATCCTGAACAGGCAATTATTGCAGATACCATGTGACTTCTTGGAAACTCCCCATACGACAAAACTGTCACAAATAAAGAAAAACAATGTAACGTTAAATTTATCCAGGGAGATTACAAAGCCACTCATCTTGTCAATGAACCCCAGTTCAGATGCCTTAATTGGCTCTCTGAATCACTGAATGAAATTGAATTGAGAAAGAAAACAATAAAGATGAACCTACCATTACACATTGGATATTTCGTCTATCAATACGCTAAGATAGGTATGTTACAATTTTATTATGATTCTATCGATTATTTTGTCGATCAAAGGGATTTTGAATACGCTGAGATGGACACAGATTCTGTTTATTTAGCCTGTCTGGAAAAAGCCTTGTGGAGGTTGTGAGGCTGGAGAAAAGGAGAGTGTTTTATCAAGTATGGGACAAGTGGCTTCCAGCAGAATCCTGTGAGCATCATAAACAAGTATTTGTTGAAACAAAGTTACAAAATAACCATTGGATACAAGGACAGTGCTCTTATAAAAAGAAAAACATTTGACAGAAGAAAACAAGGCCTTTTTAATACTGTAATGGGAAGGTGTAGGAATTGTTGGGCTTTGTAGAAAGACGTTTTATTGTTTTAGGTCTGATGATGAAGTAAGCTGCAAAGAGCTGAATAAAGTGCAGACCAATGCTAGTTGAATGTGCTCAGTACGAAAAAGAGTGGAAGTGGAAAGAACAAAAGGTTTTGTAATGAATGCTAATAAGATTTATACTTATGAGTAAGAGATGTCTGGATTGAGCTATTTTTATCCAAAACGTGGAGTCTAAGCTAACGGTGCCTCTTGAAACAGAAATGGCCCATATTCCTGTCTGCTTGCTATTTACTTTATATTTGTCAACCTATAAAAACACCAAACATTTGTCTTCATGAACCCACATTGGAAAATGAAAAACCCTTTTACCTAGATTGTAGCTGGACCTACGATGTCTGGAAAGACATATTTTGTCAAAAACTTCTTACAATATATAGATGATATGATGGTGCCTAAAACTGATGAAATAAAATGGTTTTATGGCGGGCTGGTTACAATACACTTCCTAATGTGGAAGAGCTGTTCAAGAGATTTTGTCTAAGTAAAATGGAGAAAGTTACGAAGGATGACGATCACCCCCTTCACAAATATATTAAGTTCTCCATGAGGAGCCGTCCACGGCGACTAAAACTCGAACTTTTAGTTTGAGCCAGCGCTCCACCGGTGGGAGGGTAATTAATCAAGTTGTGACAGGTCGATGACTCATCATGCTACCGGCATCGGCATTTTCGCTACCTGTATTTTTTCTCTCCGATTCTGCATTTTATTGATATTTTCAAATAATCGTTGCTCAATAATCCGTTGACGTAACTTTTTCTTATTCATATATTCTTGTTCTTCATAATGTAAAGAATATTGTCATACCATTTGTATGGCTATGAACCGAATGGTTTTACAACGCCACTCTCCATGAGTTGTACTATAATTCAATGCAAGATCATAACTATAATTGGTAAGAAACATGTGAATAAATAGCATAAGTCACCGTACAGGCAAATAATTTTGGGATAATCAGAAGCAGAAGAGAATGAGGAAAAAGTGTATGTAAGTTTTATGGCCTGTTCAGACCTGGCAGTCCTGTGAGAGGTCTTGATATTGTGGTAACTCCTTATCAAATCCACCAGTATCCTGTCCACAAATTAGCCAGTCACAGTGATGACTGGAAGGTACGTGTTAGTGTGTGTCTTATAAAACTGATATCCAATCATTCCTTATGAATAAGATTCACTTGATGACATATTTCATTAATTAATAATATAAATCCTATGGTCTGTCGCATTCCCGATCACATTGTCAGTAATAAATTTACTTAGAAATATTTCTATCACCCTCTCTTCTATTGTCACACATCACAACTAACAAAGTTTCATGTCTAATCACAATGCATGCAACACCATTATGAAAACAAATAAACAAGTTTAACAATAGTTTCTCATCTATTTTCAACACCAACCAGAAAGGAGAGATATCATTCTAATATTTAGGATTATTATTAGGGCCTTTATGAAGTACTGACGTCTGGTTCAACTTGAAGCAATGATATTTCCATTGTGAAAGACAATTTTGCTTTTTCACTTCGAAGTCCTCCTGCTCTTTTTTCAATCTTCCCTATGCTAGAATGGAGCAGTTGACCACCTTGCTCTCCATGGAATCCTAAACCTATCTTATATCGCTTCAACCAGTAAATGTAGTGCATTTCCAATATATGTAATTTGGGGGTAATTGAGTGAGGGAATGCTTCTCTGTAATTCTGCAAATACCTTGCGACGGCTTCCTCTGCTCTTTTAATTTCTTCTGATGACATGGGATTTGCATGGGATACTAATTTATGTACATCGCTGTAGCTGTCATTTAAAGTATTATATTTGATCTCAAGTTGAATTATTTTCGTGATTAGGGTGTCTCTTTGGGTGTTTGTACTAACTGCATGTATAGCTGTCTTTGTAAGGTGTCTGTAAATTACTTTCTTTATGTATTTGTGGCAGTGATTGGCAATGAAGTGGCCACCGTGAAATGCTTGTCTGACAATTTTATTCTGATCTAAAACATGTTGTATTGTTTTTCTAACTGATCCGATGATACTTTCTTTACATTCTTTCATGTCATGCAATTTTTTCTTTATCTTTTTAAATTGCTTCTCCCACCTCCTCTTTTCAAACATCTTTTGCCACAAAGTCTACATAGATTATTTAGTTTTGTTATATGAGTTTCAAGAGAATGTTCCATCCTTGTCTGAAGTACAAAAAAAATTATTTCAGTACCACAAATAAAATTAATATAAAAAAATAAAATCACTCAACCAAAAATAATAATGTTATTTCACACAACGGATTGCCCAGATTTTAAATAATCATAACTTTTTTATTTCGTGTGAATTAAGCGTACTTCTTGGACATACTAATTGCAAATTTATTGAATTATTTTAGGGTGTAAGAAAATATGACCCTCATGGTGACAAAACATGTTTTAAAAATATTTTAATCAATGATATACGGTGGACAGAACAATTTCACTCATTAATTTGAAATATTCTTATCTGCCTTATAATCCAATTGGCACTTCACAAAAATATATATAATTACGACAGAAATTTAAAATATTAAAAAAAAATAAGAAGAAATAGTGTGTGACACATAGGTTTCCAGTATTAAATGATGTAAGGAGTGCATTTCTTATGAATTTTTTGACAATATCACCCTTGTTTTCGGACCTCGATTACCTCCCCTTGTTTCAACTGATGAAGGTGCAGGTAATTAATCACTTGTGACAGGTGAAGTTCCCTGTTATCAGTGATTTGCCTGTGATCAGGGGAGTGGAATGGGCGACAGTGGAAGATGCACAGTGGGTGGCACGGGGGATACAGCAAGATCAAAGCAAAAACTAAAGAGTCAAAAATTAAGTTAGTTTTATTCGCCGTGCGTCGCTTATATATCTATGAACCCAAAGACAACACATCACCTTAATTCATTTTTGCCGCATGGTGTTTGAATTTTTAACACGCAACTGTGATTTAAATTAAATACTATCTTTTAAATATACACACACAAGTTTGGACTAAAAGCCAGAGGTATGGCCTATCTCAATTTATCAAATTAATATATAAAGTGTTCCTATTGGTTCTTGGTTGTATATTTTTACATTTTTGTGCATTTGCATATATATATATATATATATATATATATATATATATATATATATATATATATATATATATATATATATATATATATATATATATATATATATATATATACATATACATTGTCGCCATAGACTCTCAACTTTGTGTTTATACATTTTCATGCATGCCACGTCTGTAAACGAATTTCCATTTTTTTTTGATGAATAAAGTATATCTTATCTTAAAAAAGAATGTGGAACTGATTGAAGGTTCGCCTGATTGTAATGATAATCCAGACACCAAATCGTTGATTATTATTGATGACCAAACGGCTGAAGTTGATCAAAAGGTTACCAATCTCTTTATTAAAGGCTGTCATCACAGAAACACAAAAATTTTTTTTTTTTTTAATTGAGCTTTATATAGCGCAATATCCATTAAATATACTCAAAGGGCTTTACAAGCGTTTTTTTCATTGTTCAAAACTTGTTTAGTAAAAACAAAGAGCATAGAACTATAAGTCCGAATTGCAATAATTAGTGATTATTAAAAACCCTAGAGACAAGAATCAAATTGCAACATTAGCCAGACAAATCTATCCTAGCAGAAGTGGTTATGTCCAAGACGTTTTTGAAGATACGACATCCAATCATCATGCATATTTTTTGGTTGATTTAATTAAAACTAGATATTCCAGAACATTTGAGATTGAGAACAAACATTTTACCACCAGGCCCACAATGCGTGTATCAAGAAAAGAAGTAGACCAGATCTTCCAGTATAGGTTTGAACGAGATAGCATACACGCTCAGTTCAAACAAATTAAACAGAACACATTTTTGCTAGGAGTATTGAGCAACATCGCAAAGGGTGAGAGCTTTGCAGTAAACGGATTACGGAGAAATTATGACCTGCCTTTGTGAATGTGCTTCTGATATTTTAGAATGACATAAATAGAAAAAAAAAATATATACAAAAACATAAAAACAAAAACAAAACATGATTTATAAAATCTTGTCAGGTAAGTTGAGGTAAAATGATAACAATCTTCCATTCATGACAATAACAGTTATAAATAACAAAAAGAAATGAAATGTAAGCTTTAATTTATTCAACGAAGACAGATCATGTGGAAATTTCAAGTTTCCCCCTTATCACCAAAACACAATGAATGAAACACAAAGGATGAATGAGATGTGAGAAGAGCATTGTTCTCATATTTCTCATTCGTCCTTAAGGTTTCATTTATCGTGTCTTACAAATAAAGGGGAAACCTGAAATCTCCACATCATCTGTCTTTGTTGAATAAATCAAAGCTTCCATTTCATTTATTATTGTAATTTATTAAATCGAGCTTCAAGCAGCTCCATTTTCATTGACAGTTACTATATACACTGGACACCCAAATTGCTGAAGGCTTGGTTTGGCTACATCCGATGGTGGTTCTTTTTGATGTATTCTAGAATGGCTTTGTGAGGCATGGGACTCCTGTACTGTCTGTACCACATGTAGGAACTGATGGCACACAGGGTGTACCTGGTGGAACCAAAATCAGATAATCGGTTACAAGTTTTGAACTCGAGTATTTTTATACAACGCAATATCCACTAAACATGCTCAAAGCGACTTACAAATGGTCCCTGAACAACAGTAAAAGCAACATGTAGAACAAGACATGATGCCTGTTAGGAGATATGACAATTTTTTTTCTGAAAGAGACAACGCTGTTGGCGATCAAGTACTCATTTTACACCCGAGTACGGTAGAATGGGAGTAAAGAGCCTTTTACAAGGACTCAACGAGGCTCGAACCCAGGACCTTCTGATCCGAAGGTGAGTATCATACCCACTAGACCACAAAGCCAAAATGGCTTCACCCTCTCCTTCTTATCTAGAGGAAAATCTTCACATTCGTTAAAATGCAACCAGTAATGTTCTCATTCTAATTTCTTATGTACATTACAAAATTGAAAGAATTTTTTATTTTTTTATTATAGCTATTTAAAAAAATTGACAATGTTTTTTATGGAGCTCATTTTGATGAACAATATTATGTATAAAATGTACTTGTTGATTTTTTGTTTTTGAGTAAGAAAAATGTATTTTGGTGTTGGGTGGGTGTGACATTTCGGGGGAAATTCTGAAATTGGCTGGAAACAAAGAGAGAGTTATCAATGCTACCATAGGAAACAGAGAAAGTTATCAATGCTACCATAGGAAACAGAGAGAGAGAGTTATCAATGCTACCATAGGAAACAGAGAAAGTTATCAATGCTACCATAGGAGAGAGAGAGAGAGAGTTATCAATGCTACCATAGGAAACAGAGAGAGAGTTATCAATGCTACCATACTCGACTCTGACAAAAACTTTTTTCTCTATTCTGACCAGAAATTATTCCATCCTTCAAATGTGACCTACTGTCTCAAAGCGTTTTTATGTCGGGATGAACGAAATCTTGAGCTTTTATATAAAAAAATATCCACTTGACGTGCTGAAAGCGCTATACACGGGGGTCCCAAGCCAACAGCAACACTTAACAGGCAGGACTAGACATGACGTCTGTCAGGTGATATTACAAACTAGGGGTTGGAAATTGAATTCATAGCCACTGGTATGAAACTCCAGGGAAAGTTTCTATTCGTGATGGTGGAGAATGACTACAATTTCTTACAATGCCAAAAACTCAAAAGTTGGTCAATCTTATTGTTTAAATTCTAAATTCCCTTTTCAAGATGCAATTCATCTCCGCATAATACTGTTTAGAGGCAGAGCCTCACAAATATCAATCAATATAAATTCAAACTTTATTTATCCTGACAAAAACCTTTCACTTTCATGTTCCATACTATTCAATTTTGGAATAATATCAGATTCCAAACAAAAATGCAAGTTCTTTGGATAATTTTATAACTTTGATCGCCCGTGAGTTGTATTCTCCAAGATTTCAACATGACCAGTCATGATGTCTTACTCATTTGGTTATTGATTCATTGACAATATTATTGACGGATCACTTTGCATTTTTCATATCAAAGGCATTTTAAGGAAAAACAATCCTAAATCAAGCCTCCAGCCTCGTTATGTTATGTTTTTTATGTTATGTTATAAACGTCCCTTGGCTTGTCCAAAAAAAAAAAAAATCTCATGCATCAGACCTTTTGACAAATTTTAAAAAAAATATTTAACCCTCTCCTTACCATCTATAGGAAAATCGTCACATTCGTTAATATGCAACCAACATTTTTTATAATTCAAATTTCTTGTGTACACCATAACATGAACAATGTGTTGTAGAGCAAGTTTTGCTAAATAAATTTTGTATCGCAATAGCTTTACTGCCATTGTGTTTGAGTGATAAAAAATACATTTGTGTGTTAGTTGGGTGTGACGTTTTGGGGAGAATCCTGGAAATGTCTGGTAAGGAGAGGGTTAAAGAGTAAGATTCAGATAAGAAAAAAAAATGGCAAAGAAACAACAAAGTATAAATAAAAAACCCACCAAGTAAAAATGTAACTCAAGTGTTCGTTCCTGATAGACACCCTGGTTTGCCCACCCTGTGGACCTCCCACCACTGTCGAATCTGAAGACATGGAAAAGCATAAAATTATAATAATACCCAAATGTCACATTAGAGATCACTAGAGATACGTTCTTCGTCATCACTAGAGGAATTCAAGCGTCGATTGAAGACATTCTTATTCCGACAGGCTTTCTTTTGATTATGTGTATAATTAGCGTTGTTCGTGTACTGTGTTAGGGCTTAATCTATGTTATGCACCCAGAGCCCTCCTGATGAAGGGATGTTTGGTGCACTATAAATCTATACCATTATTATTATTAAACAAAATCTTCTTTCATTTTATATCTTAAACGTAATTGCTACCAAACTACAAACTCTCACTAAACAAGATTTTCCCATTACCAATCAAAACAAACTTGAGTTTTTATATAGCGCAATATCCACTACACGTGCTCAAAGCACTTTACAAGGGGTCCCTGACCAACAGCAACATGTAAAATGTAGAATAAGACATGACGCCTGTTAGGCGATAATACATTTTTTTGTTAACAGCCAGACACTCAATTTACATGCGAGTACAGTGAGATAATGTGAGTAAAGAACCTTTTCCAAGGACTCGACTATGTGCTGAGCAAGGCTTGAATCCAGGACCTTCCAATCCGAAAATGAGTGTCATATCACTTGACAACATGGCCGCACAAACATAAACCTCCTCGACTTGAGGTTCCTTCAATCTGATCCAACAACAAAACATGAAATAGAATCTCAGTCCTTCATAGCCATTAGGCTCATTGAGCCAGAGTTAATCCTGACTTCTATAGCGTGAAATGGACAAGAGCAATTGCCTGCTACCTTTTGGATAGGATATAAGTTTATCACAAAGTACTTTCCACCAGATCTAACGGACCCAGCTACCATATCACTGTTTACATTCCAAGATCTTATTACAGAATGGATGAGCTTATTCTTATTCTCGACCATCTATCTGGGTTTTTAAGTAATGTATCTATGATTTAATTGTATTTTGTTGTTGACTGAAGAAGGGTTTTGAGCCCGAAACGTTCTGTCTTTGGTATTTTGTTATTTTTTGAAGATATATTCAATTTTGTTTATTATTTTTGAGAGTCTACAGCTTCTAGCAGCCTTAGTATGACAAAACTGAGAATCCTCAACTTACTTTTATCAGCGTCAATCAGGACTGGAGCAGTCTCCCCTACTTCTGCCAGCTCTTCTATATTTGTGTACAGCCAGTATCCGTCCTTGGCTGGGTCTCCATCAAACATTGGTTTCTGGAATTAATACCAACGTTGTTTGGTATATAATGATAATAATAATAATGATAATAATAATAATAATAATAATAATAATAATAATGATAATAATAATAATTATAGTAATGATAATAATAATAATAATAATAATAATAATAATAATAATAATAAATAATAATAATAATAAATAATAATAATAATAATAATAATAACATATAATAACTAATAATAATAAAATAATAATATATAATAATAATAATAATAATATATAATAATAATAATAATATAATAATAATAATAATAATAATAATAATATAATAATAATAATAATAATAATAATAATAAAATAATAATAATAATAATAATAATAATAATAATAATAATAAATAATAATAATAATAATAATAAAATTAACAATGTTTCATTTCTTACGTGCCCCTTTCTACCAAAAGTGCTCTGGAGCGCTTACACAAAGACATATATTATATGCACACACGATGATATATATATCATTCAATAAAATCACTCACAGAAAACTGAAAGGAAATACTCTGTCTTCAAAGGAGGAAAGGGAATTATAAAAGATAAAAATAAAATTTGCATGAAAATTGAATGAAAGCTTCAATATAATTAGCCAAGACAGTTGATGTGGATGTTTTGGGTTTTCCATTTGTCAACAAAATATGATGAATGAAACACCTAGATGAATCGAATAGTAGCAGCAGCATTTGCCTAAAACAGAAAGGGGAAATTTATCTTTAGGGGTCTATTCCAAGGGAAGATCTGGAATTCCCCCAGACTACAGTCTCATTGCAGTGTTAAAAGGAGAGCTTAGACAAAGGGGCCCATCTCAAGGTAACACGTAGCAGTAGAGTAAGGTGAGGTAAGGTGGTCATGTGGTTGACAATCGCTTTCGGATCAGAAGGTCCTTGGTTCGAGCTTCACTCTGCGCATAGTTGAGTCCTTGGAAAAGGCTTTTTACTCACATTCTCTCACCGTACTCAAGTGTAAAATGAGTACATGGCCACAAACAGCGTTGTCTCTGTCTGAAAAAAATGGTTATATCGCCTAACAAGTGGCATGTCTTGTTCTACATGTTAAATGTTTTTGTTGGTCAGGGACCCCTTGTAAAGTGCTTTGAGCATGTTTAGTGGATATTGCGCTACGTAAAAGCTCATTTAAAATTAAAAAAAAAACAAACCATTAAACAAAGATCATTCATACACGACAAGAACAGCCAGCCCTCCTGTACTCAAAAACGCATTAAACATTTTGGCCAGAAAACTCGTCCTTCAACTATTGATTGATTGAAACCATCCTCATGTTGGTAAAAATCTCAAACCTTGGACTTTGCCAAGGAGGAAGATGCTGTAGGAGATAATAACAAAAAGCTGCTTCTTCTTCTTCTTCTTCTTCTTCTTGTATGCCTTTATATCTGGAGTCTCATTTCGAAGATTAAGGTGCTTGTCTTTATGAGTTCTCCTAGCGGGCTGAAAATTTTTTTTTTTTATGTACAGAAGTTGTTTGTTTTTTGTTTGTTTTTAAGGGTTTTACGGCGCTTGCAACACATTAAGGTCATATCAGCGCCAGTAAAAAGGAAGAAAATGGGATAGTAAAAAGTTCTAGAATTACAATAAAGCATCCAAGAAAAGGGAAGACAAAGGGGAATTGGTTCAAATAATAAACAGGTGTAGATTCCAAAAGCACTCTATCAAAGTACTTAGTTTAAGATCACTAAAAGTCTCATCCAGACACAAGCACAGGTCCCCGTTAAGAGGAACACACTCAAATGTTTTACAAATCTATATAATATAAAGAAAGCATAATACAGTGCATAACAGAGAGATGATTTACAATGGAAAAAATATCATCTCCCAAAACTAACTATACATTCGACTGTTTTCCTCTCAGCCAGGGGATCCGGCCAAGACCAGGACAAAACCAAGTAATCTCATTCCAAGACAAAGACAGAAAGCATGTTGGAAAACACATATAAGGGGATAGAAGACACAGTATGTACCCCCCTGCCCACTATGGGAGGTCAGGAACCCCGCCCAGTACAGAAGTTGCATAGGGCCGTATCTCTTCTCTATGGGTTGTGTATTTTCTGCATCACTGCAGTATATTATCTCCATCTCCTCCTCACCACACGAGCAGACCGGTGACTGTGTTAGTTTCATGCGTCTGTGCATATTCTTTTTAAGTCTAATAACAAAAAGCAAAAAACAACAACAAAAACCCCCCAAAATCCCAACTGACCTTCTCAGTCTTCCTGACAACTCCTGTAATGGTGACCTCTTTTGTTATCTAAATAAATAGGGAAAAAAAAATTATTTTTAAAAAAATCAAAACATTCAAACATTTTTCACCACCTTAAAAATCCACTTAACGATAACAATCATTTCGAAAACAATAAGAAAATATTTAAATGAAAATAATCAAACAAAACATACAGTAAAAAAAATATTTTTGTATTCAATTACTCCCCCCCCCCCCACCCAATTCCCTTGTGAAAAACTATCCCCCCCCCCTCCCCCCCAACCTCTCCCAAATAAATAGGCAGAAATGTTAAAATTGCAGTTTTAGGGTTGATATTGATGATCATGATGACAAAGCAGATAATGATGATGACGATGATAATGACAAAATGAGGATGGATGGAGAATGAAATTGTCCCAACCTGGCCCTCTCGTCTCATCTGAGGAGGTCGATATTTGAAAGTCACATGACCCCTGTTTACCAAAATTGTGAGGCTGGAGAGAGACAACAAAAAAAAATCAGTAAAATATATATAGTAGTTTGTACAATCTCTATGAGAAAGCCAAAAGCGGTGCTTTGGTGCCATATACATACGGAAAAATAGTACCTATTTATTCCCCAATTAAAATACCATTGACAATTGACTGTCACCCATCAGAGAGGATGGTGGTTCATCTAGAAGTAACCAGCTAAATGCTAGGTGGGTAGAGACGTCAATAATAACCTCTAGTTCCACAAATCAACGTGATTGCATTTTGGAATATTGACAAAATTCTCAGCGCATCCCTTCCTGAATAATAGTAATAATAAAATTATCATAATTACAACAACAACAACAATAATAATTACAATAATAATAATAATAATAATAATAATAATAATATTGATGATAATAATAATAATGATAATAATAATAATAATAATAATAATAATAATAATAATAATAATAATAATAATAATAATAATAATAATAATAACAATAATAATAATAATGATAATAAGTTTTGTGTAGAACAGGGTAAAATCATATAAAATCTTTGACACTAGTGGCGATGTTTTAAAAATAAAAGGAACAAACAAAATATCATCCAATTCTTTCATAAAAGAGTTTAAAGGAAGTAAACATTTGGTGACGCATAGTTGAGTTCTTGGAAAAGGCTCTTTACTCACATTCTCTCACCTTACTCAGGTGTAAATGAGTAACTGGCCTTTAACAACATTGTCTTTGTAGAGAATTGTAATATCGTAAAAGAAGTGTAATGTCCTGTCCTGCATGTTGAAGCTGACTTGGGACCTCTTGTAAAGCGCTTTGAGTACGTTTAGTGGGCATAGCCATATATAGTTGCTCAAGTTCAATTCCTAATTTGTGGAGGGCAACTTACTCTCTGTCTGACAATGTGAATGGTGTGATGACGTTGACCCCAGGGCCCGAGGACTTCCCTACCCCGATGGGTTCTGAATTCAGGACGTTGGACCGAGGACCAACGTAGAGTTCCTTGGAGTGATCAAAGGTACCCGTGACTGTGACTCGTCTGTACTCCATGTCTGAGAGCTCATCAAGACTGTAAAGGAAATGGGCAAAAGAGATAAATAGACCAAATTTTTAAATGAAATTGAATTCACATATAACCAGACAGAAAAGAATGATATTCATGTTATTGAAGATATTTTTCCCTAAGATCTAGAAATCAACTCCTTCTTCGTGTACCTGAAAAAGGCTCGATACCAAATGTGTGGAATTCACTGCCATTAGATGTTAGAAGTAGAGTATTTTCGTCTGCAATGACATTCTAAATGTGCCTTAAAACACACCTGATGAATTATTTTTTTGTCTTAATAATGCTATGAATGCAACTGAACTGTGTATGTAAATAATCCATAATATCTGAGAAGTGTAATTGTTATATGTAGGACATATGATTTCGCCTCCTATCAATGTGTGCCTAGAGCTGTAGAAGCGCAGGATTGGCGCTATATAAATATATTATATTATTATTATTAGTTATGTTTAAACTAGAGAAGCTCAGAGCTGCCTACCTGAAATTTCATAAAGTTCGTCGTTTCCAAGAGAAAAAATAGAAAAATTAACTTTAAATGGGTTTAGAAATAAATAATTTGCCCTCAGCATTATCCAAACGGTTCAAAGTCCTGACTATAGGTTCTGAGGAATTAAACTGTCCTTTTCAACAAGATTTATTGAGTCAAAGAGGAGAATGCAGTTCTGAAGCTAGATCCAAAAATTCGTATTTCTATGAATTTTTCCTAGTCGAGGCAGGTCTGGAAAAACTAAGAATGCTGAACAACTGTCTCCCTCGAGAGGATGAAAGCAATTTAAAAAAAAAAGAGGTAATTATCCCTATTAAGGATACATTCCTTTATAGGAAGAGTGGTGCAACGGTATGGTCTCCACTTAGTACCATAGTGCTGGGGTAATTCCCTACACACTGCACTCGAATGGCGAGGAAAAAAAAATCAACCCCCCCCCCCACACACACACACAAACTTGAGCTTAAAAATCATGCTCACAGCACTACACAAAGGGTCCCTGACCAAAAGCAACACGTAACATGTAAAACAAGACATGGTGCCTGTTAGGCGATATTACAATTTTTCATACAGAGACAACGCTGTTAGTAGCCAGGTACTCATTTTACATCTTCGTACCACAAGAGA
Organism: Berghia stephanieae; assembly: GCF_034508935.2. NCBI lineage: Eukaryota > Metazoa > Mollusca > Gastropoda > Nudibranchia > Aeolidiidae > Berghia > Berghia stephanieae. Next base: position 2,729,604 of record NC_088368.1, on the reverse strand, counting down.
ATGTGAGTAAAGACCCTTTTTCAAGGACTCAACTACGCGTACAGCGAGGCTCGAACACTGGACCTTCTGATCCAAAAATTAGTGTCATACCACAAGACCCCATAGCCACAAGGAGAATAAAGAAACTTTCATTTCATTATTTTAGCTACAGTGGAATCTGATTAAAGTCAACACTCTTAAAGTAAACAACTGCTTAAAGACAACAACTCAATCCAAAATTTTCTATTCTTTATCTATGTCCCATTGATCATGGATTAAGTCAACATTGCTTGACTCACTCAATCCTAGAGATTTTTGCTACTTCTCAAAATTGGAAAAAAATGTATTAAAAATGAGCATGTGCATAGACATTTTTATTCAACTACCATTAACATGTAAAAACTATAAACATTAGCTTTGATACTACGCCTACAATTTGTCTCAGAAAAATGTAATAAATAGGCATGGGGTAAAACTAACCCGGGTAAACTACAGATATAGTCGGTGTTAGGGTTGAGTGAGTTAAAGTCAACCATTCTGTCTGGTTCAACAGTGTTGGCTTTATTGGGATTCCACTGCAGTTTCTACTCACTCGTATGGTAGAGGTACTGGCTCTGTGTTCATTTTCTCTTCTAACATGTTAATCATCTTGATCTTCCATTCTCGTCTTTGGATTTGCCACGTCCCCAGGCAAAACGCTGAGATAGGAACAATCTGGAAAAGGATTATCAGAATTGATCATTTTACAGTATAAACAACAAAGTGATGATGTAAGCCTTATGATGCTTGTTTTGTTTTTAAGGGTTTTACAGCCCTTGCAACACATTAAGGTCATATCAGTGCCAGTAAAAGGGAATAAAATGGGATAGCAAAAATTTCTAGAATTTTCTGGGATTCAATTCCTGTCAATGAAAGATGATTTTATTGACATCATTTTTTGGGGGAATTTGGGGATTTGTTGGTTTTTTTTTTTTACGTTTTTAAAAATTGTTCTTTGTTTGTTTTGTTTGCTTTGACTGGCGCTGAAATGACCTAAACGTATTATAAGTGCTGTAAAACCCCTAAAAACAAAACCATTTCTGCTTTCACTGACAATATATATCATTACCACCGTTTAGAATTCTGTTCCTAAATTATTCACTCAAAATGAGACAAGTTTGACAAAATCACTCTCCATAATATTTCGTAAAAAAAAAAAAGAAAACAAAGAAAAAGTCTGTGCATTGATAAAACTCACCAAAAGAGGCAGGCCACCTTTCTCGGATGTTCCTCGTTTTCTGACAGCTGGTTTCTCCCTTGGAATTTGTCTTTTGGCCCCTCCTATATTTCTCTTTACAAATTGTACCTGATATATAGCAATATAAATTATAATTATAATATCATATTATAGAATATCATGCAGCGTGGTATATGAATGCATAGTCCTTCAGAGATATATTTATGTAGCTCAAGAAAATGCAGCTTATCCCAGTTTCTGTATCGTTAAATTATGTGAATAATTACTTTTGCTTGCTACCTTTTAGCTACAGCGGAACTTGGATACAATGGAGTTAGAGGGACTAGCAAAAAATCTCCGCTGTAGCCCGGTCAGCCACCCCTCGATTGACTCCATGTAATCGACAAACAATTGAAGTATAATCAAATTTAACTAAATGACTACCATAACCGAACTCTGTCAGTTTTATAGTTCTACTATTATTTCTCTATTTATTTCTACCAGCTGGCGCCATGCTTCGTTACCAGTAATCTGAGAATGTAATAGCTACCTTTCAGTAATTTTTTTTTTGTAGGGGGGGGGGGGGCTTTAAAAAAAAAACGCTGTGATTATCCCCAGACACCTGTCTGGGGATAATAAAAATTTGTTATCCCCAGACACCTGTCTGGGGATAACGAATTTTCATTATCCCCAGACGCATATTTGAAACTCCGCTCTTTTAAACAATTATCCACATTCCAGAATATGGAATGTTTCCAGATGCACATAGAAATAAGGATAGTTAATAAAATATCTATAAAAACATAAAATTAACCAACATTAAAATCAGTTGTTACTACATATACACAATATGCGTAGACTTCGAAGTGGGTGTCATGGCCGAATGGTTTAGTCGTCTGCCCTGGAAGTTTGACCATAATCGACGTTGTGGGTTCGAATCCTGGTAACGCCACATTTTTTTTTTTTTTTTAAAATTCCGTCTTCTTTTTACAGAACGTTGAAAGGGATAAATGTCCCATCCATCCTCCCCCCACCTCTCTCTCTCTCTCTTGTTTTTTCTAGTTTCTAGCAAATATATTCGTCCCCACTCCGATCTCAAATAGTGTCTAAAAAGAATAAATAATTAAAAAGCAAACAAATAGAAATATTCAGAGAGCGACCAAATGGTCAGATAGAGGAGAAAAAAAAAAACAATAATTGTTTTAAAAATAAAAAACAATAATTGTTTTAAATATAAAAACAATTTAAGAAATTCATGCTCAGAAACGGAACATTTACATAAAGGTTTAGCAAACAAAAAACTCTAAGGTTTAGGTCAAAATATAAAAAAACAAAGAAAAAGAGAGATTTCCCTCGGAGCAGGGAATAGTGTTAACAATAATAATAATAATAATAATAATAATAATAATAATAATAATAATAACAATAATAATAATAATAATAATAATAATAATAATAATAATAATAATAATAATAATAATAAATAATAATAATAATAATAATAGTATGATAATAAGAGTATTAATAATAAAAATAATATTATTATTGATAATAATATAATAATGAATATGATGGTAATAGTAATAATAATAACAAATATTACAATTATTATTATTATTATTATTATTATTATTATTATTATTATTATTATTATTATTATTATCATTTGACCAAAACAAAAAAAAAACAATAATAGATCTAGAGCAAATTAAATAATGAAATAATATTATCGGAGAAATAAAAAATTCAACTGATTAAAAAAAAACTCTTGCTCGGAACTCGGAACAAAAGTGAAAACAATGAAAATCAATTGGGAAGAAAGAAATAAAAAGTTAAAATTAATTTTTATAAATGTGTGTGTGTGAGGGGGGGGGGGGGGGGGGGCGGTCGCGACTGGGTCGAATCTGTGCAGCTAAAAGGAGTAAAACGAAAGGTGGCCTAACCCACTGAGCTGCCTATCCACATCGCTATCGGAATATTTTAAATTCATATATGAGCTAAACACAGCCGTTTAAATAGGGCCCAAACTTTCAGTTTAGTTACTTCTTCCCTCACTGGCTACCGTCAAGTAATGTAAACAATCCACCGTCAACCACAGTGATAACAGCTGTCAAGACGGCGTGCATTGGCAATAAATTATGTCTGCAGGTAAATCTCATCGCTTTGAATTTCTCTCAGGCAGAGAGTAGTAGAAATTTCATCAAAATACTCAATTTTCTCAGCCCGTTGTGGACGCAGCATCTTTTTCATAATTTTCAAACATATATGGATATAAAGACCAGCTTTTCCTCTACAAGACGCAATTATTTTTGTTTACAACATTAAATGATAAGTTTGTGTTTTGCTCTTTTGAATAATCAAAGTTTTTTATGAAATAAATATTAAAATTATAAGTTTAAGAAATATTTAAAAATTCAAAAGATCAAACCAACACTTTTTACCATCAAGTGTGAGGGATCAGAGAAAAGTAGATAAAATTATCTTTCATATGATATATACTTTATTATGTAGATTCAGGGATTTAACAATAGAGGGTGTGGAAAGGAATCTCAATAATTATTTTTGTTACCAACAAAGAGGAGAATATTTTATGATATTTTAGAAACCCAATAATAAAACTAGATAGTGATGATAAGAGACATTTATTTAATTTGATTTCATTGAATTTAAGCGGAAATTTTAGATATTTCTTAAATTTACTTATTTAAGTTCTGTTCAGGTCATGGAGAGACACACTGAAGACGGTCATCACACCAGTACTAATGAAATATGTCGAATTTGTTGTGAAAGAGTACAGAGCCGTGCTGAGAGGATTAAAAGACTCGAGACGTTATCAACAATTGACTATAAATATAAATGAGAAATTCTGACATATTTAAATATTTCAATTTGCGAGAAATGTATCTCACTGGTACATAATTTAAAGAAATGCAATGCACGTATTGATACCTTTGGTTCAATGAGAAAACTGAACAAGAAACAATACTTAATGAGGTGAATATGATCCTAATCTTTCACCAGTGATGTGCTATATGCAGTCTATATGGCACACAAATTAAAAGAGGTGCAAGTCAAGTACATATGTGGGGTAGTTGCACACATATGTAATGGCTTGTGATCGTATAGTGGTGTTTTTGATAGATGGTAGTATTATCCTTTGCGTTGTGTTGTAGATGTTAATAATGACGAAAGAGTTCAAGGGCCGGTGATGATAATTGAATGCACAATATCAAGACATTCAAATAAAAGTCCAGATTCCAAGTTTCATTTCTTACAGTTTTATTTGTTTGTGATAAATTCAAAATCCAAATCATGATAAATTCCAAATCCAAATCAAATAGCATGGTCATAATTCAATCAGTTTCATAAATTCCAAATCCGTAAAATCAGTCCACATGTAAAGTCAATTTTGCCTAAGTAACCATTTTCAATATACGTGGAATATTTCTAAGTCCGTAAAAGCAAATAAATGATGGTGAGCACAAAAGGTTTAATGTGTGCAGCTCATGGTCAAGTTGAATGCAGAATCAAAAGGTAGAATGATCCCCGTTTGATCAGACACACTGTTTTATATCCTATTGTAAACTGTCCCACAATTCCTTTCACCAAAGGTCAGTTTTACGCCTAAATAATCAAATGGCGTACGCCTAAATAATCCGTACGCCCAAATAACAAATACGCTACGCCCAAATAATATCGTACGCCTAAATGATGAATACCAACTATAACTTAATGCTTTTATCCCCAAATACCAAGTAACACCGATCAAAGAAATAATTTTCTAGTACTCAATATAATGACCAATCCTTTAACTTTGGAACGTAAAACTGTCCTAGACTACTCAATATAATGACCAAGTTTAACTGATATACAAGTACTGTGAACTCATTAAACCCACTTGCTATAAGCTAACTCTCTTACATACGCCCCTTTCTTAGAATTTAAATTGACTTTAGAACAATTTCAATTCAAAAAAAAATTACAGTGAGAGATTAAATATATATGTAATGTCCAACTAAAATGTAATAAATAAATGTTTAAAATGATAATACTTATACCAGTTAAATATTTAAAAACTTTAAACTTTAAATTCAAAAACACCAAAGTTGATTACAACATTCATATATATCAATTATAGGTTTTATAGTATTACAACATTGATAAATTCACAAACATCAAATTTGATTACAACATCTAAATAGATATATATATATCGATTATAGATTTTTTTTTCTTTCAAATTACAACATCAACAGTAAGGTATCTATCATTTAAAAGTGATTAAAATTTTAATTTACCAACACCAAAGATGATTGAAATTTAGATATATAAATATCGATTATACTTTTTAAGGTATTACAACATCGACCGTAAAATATCAATTAATTAAAAGTTCAAAGAAAAATTATCTTTTCATCTTAAATTCCATCTTCATAGCAATACAAGTGTTAATTCCCGTCATATTTCATCATATATCCATATTCTTGCTTGAAAAAGAATGGTTCAATTTCCATTTGTGATATACTCACGTTGTCTTATTCAATCTCAAATTCAACTCTATACGACATGGGTGATAATCTCAGCTTCCATGTATGTCTACTCATTTACTGACATATCAAAACCAATACCTTGTACATTCCCTTATATTGTATGATTCCATTTAAACAACATTATTACATTAATTCCAACTTATAATATGTGGTACAAATAATGTTTTATAGACATCTAGATTCAAATACGAAGAATTATATTTCAATTAGTAATAAAAAATATTTAAAAATAAATCATAATAATAGCATTATCATCATTTTAAAATTCAAGTTGAAGTTATTATCATTCATTGTTCATTGTTGATGTTTCAATTTTTAAGCTTTTTAAATCATCAGGGTGTAGTTTGAAGTCAAAATGTTCTTTATGGTCATCCATCAGAGGTAACAAATTTCTCCGTAAACAGTTCATCTTGAGAATGATTCATCCGGTGAAAATTGTCAGTAATTGTTAATTAAGTCATTGTCTCCATTTAGAATGAGTTTTCATGTAATGAAAAAAATATATCAACTATAAGAGTTGAGGTGTTTGCATCAAGTCTACGTGTTGCATTGTTATGTGTGTTGTGGTCACTGCATAGCCCAAGTGTCATAAATTCACTTTATTTATTGTTAATTAATTAAAAACTTTTTCCTCTGTAAATGTCTTAGAATTATCACAATAATGTCTTCACATTCAAATATTTAGCGTTGAATAAATAATCAAACAATAGTCTGTCCGGCTTGTTCACATCACATATTTAGTGTTTAGTAAATAATCAGTCATTAGTCTGTCCGACTTACTCATATTTAGTACAGTGTAAATAACTAAATAAGTAAAATCTAACATAGTATGTGATTGTGGGCTGTTACTAAAGTGACCAACTTTTGCAATTAGTGTGTTGTATTTGTTCGAGTCTTTTGAATTGGGACGAAAAAAGACTCTACAGGTAGCAAACGTATGCTTAACCTGTTGGGTTGTTTCTTGGTCTTGTGACGTCGCTGTAATCCATTCATCTCCGGCATCTGGGTCGATTCTCCTCGTAGATATTTGTGGTTGTCTTGTGTATACGTTGAGTCTCATTGTAGATGAAATTGTAAAAATTCAAGATTAACTGTGTGCGAGATCTTGAATTTTAATGAAGTTTGACTTATCCAGCAAGTCAAAAGAAAGTTGTGAACTCAGCCATGTGTTGACAAAGAGTTCGTGTGTAGTAGTCGACAGAGGTCGTGTGTTGTAATTGTCTGTGTTTGTTGATCGAGTTTTGATGAGGTGGCATGTGAGTACACACCAGGTAGATGATGTAATCTGTAGAGTACCGGTGGGTGACGTGAGTCCAAACACCAGGTAGATGATGTAATCTTGCAGAGTACCGGTGGGTGATGTGAGTCCACACACCAGGTAGATGATGTAACAATAACGTAGTCTAGTAGTGTATGTAGTAGGGTCGAATAAGGTCAACAATATTTTCGTTATTTGAACGCAGGTTGTTGAATATCATACGATAATGAATCCAAGGAAATCGCTCATGTGGCGTTTTGCGATAATTTTTCCTGCATTGTCTTATATACATATATAGCCTTTATCTTTACAATGATACTAAGGCAGGCGTTATTATAATATTCAATGTTTATAAGTTGTAGATATGGGTGCTGCACACTTGTATATTGACATAAGTTTAAATTTGAATACGCTCACCACTGAATATGATGGAAGTAGTATTGTTCACAATTGGACATCATTTTGTAAAAACAATCGTATCTTGAACGTTTATGTAATTATTGACATCGTACATCGTTGGGTATTGTTGTCGTAGAAGTAAATACAAGTAATCCAATTGTTCAATAAAGAATGTAAATATAAAATGGTTCATGGAAGAAATCTGTGTTGATACAGATATTATTTTATAAATTCTGTCAAGTTTGTATAAGTTGGAAGGTACGATGTAATTGAGGTTGCTGTGTAGTTTGTAGTCTGTAGATTGTGTTGATTCTGGACGTATCAATGACGTAGTGGTTGTCGAGATTGTTACTCCATTTCAAGGTATCCGTGGATAGACCAAAGGGATTAGGACATTTCCCGACCTCTGTTGTGGCTGTGTTTGAGTTGCCTCTGTCGTTGTCGCCGTCATTAGCGTTCCCGTTATGACTGATGTTTTCAAGTGTCCTCTTTCGTGATGACTGTATAATGTTTTAGTGTAAACACTACTTCTACCTTTGATTAACTCGAATTATTCCCCTTAGAAAATTCCCTAATTTAATAAACAATGATTTTGTTATTTTATCATTATTATATGTGTAGCACTTCCTACCATTTCAACTGATTGCCGAATGATTACACACTTAAGATTTGACAATTGAACATAACTTCTTCTTCAACTCAGTTACAAATTTTATGATATAAATGTTAAATTCAAATCACGCAGTAAATATTGATTACAATTACAACAGCAAATTGATAGGAGAAAAAGATGATAATCAAAATATTCACAGAAACGATATACACTCTGGTCAATAAAAATTCAATGTTTCGCGCCTTTGCCCTCGGCTTATAAAAATATTCATATAACTCATTGCGACGTTATCTCGCGCCTCTTAATATAGCATTGATAAATGTGTGCGCTTTAACCACGCGCATCGTATTTATAAAAATTCTCCGCCTTCTGCATCATTTCATAATGTTCAACCATGCGCTTTAATCAAAAGCAAAATAAAATATTCCCGAACGCCTCATTCCTGCGTCTCGTAATTTAAACCGTGTGCACTTTAATTACCGCGTCTTACATCACTGCGCTTATTTACCCAATATGCATTTACAGCATTTTACCATATGGGTTACTTATAATTCGCTGATTCTTAACAAGTTAACCACTTGTGTCACAAATATTATCAGCTCACATGACATGATAATGCATTTTCAATATTTTGTTATTCTTCCGTAATAACATTTTAACTCCAATTAAAAGACATCAGTCTTTCATAATAATTGATACTCCGTCATTTTATTTGTATTATCTGCTTTTAATTCTCCGACTTTAAACCAAAAGTCGTTATTCCGTTATTATGAGAATATATCTCCTTTTAAAAATCACGATGAAACGCGTTTCAAAACAAAACAAAACAACAAACGATTGACTCATATTCCGCATAAATCATTTCAACTTAATTTTCGGTGATAAATCAAAATGTCTTATGTAATCTATAATAACGCCATGTCTCATTACAAATATATAATTAGCTCTGTTGTCGATTACTTGGCTGCGTTAACCACTCATTTATTACCAAGATAACAAACATATAAAACTTTGCTCTTTGCCATGAACCCATGAATCTCAAAGAGTCAATATCAACCTACCAATTCATCCCTATTGACAGGAGAAAAATATAATCAATGATGTTGTAATATAACAATATAAATACCATAAGACATTTTTCAATTATCAAAACTTACAATTTACGTGTTGTTATTGCCATCATCTTCTTGAGTCATTTTGACAGAAAATAAAACGTAACAACATTAAATAATGAACCAACTGTTTATGTAATTCCAACAGTAACATACAAAAATTGAAATAAAAATCGACACATCTTTGTTACTGATATTAACAAAACATTGCCATTAACGGTACCAAATAATATTCGAAGATCTATTCCGAAACGCTTGATTGTAAGTAAACGCATTTTCATTTATTTTGAAAAATAAAACGCACTAAAATATTCATTTAAATACTGCAATTTTTCTTCATCTCTCCCTCTCCTCTTTTTAAATATCTAAAATACATAGATAGCATCAATATGATATTATTATTATTATTATTATTATTATTATTATTATTATTATTATTATTATTATTATTATTATTATTATTATTATTATTATTATTATTTTGCCGTTCTATAATATATTGCTTTTGGTTTTTTATATATTTTCTTGTTCCATCTATGGTTCTTAATTTCAATATTATTTCGTTTAATTTTTTAAAATACCGTCTTTTATCAGAATTTTAGGAATCATCTATAATTTCAATATTTTTTTTCAACATTTCATTACAAAAAATTATACTACTTCACCTTCAAAATTGATATTCATTTTCTTTTCCAAATAAACATAATACTTTTCTGTTCACAATTTTTTTCACTTCAAATTCCGAGTCTCACAAAAACTTCAATAGATGTTAACACCGCAACAATATACATTTCTTGTGTATCCATGGTTCAAAAAAATAACATCTTTACATCCTGGTATCACGGCTCCAAATAACATATATAAGAATCCTGAGTCACGACACCAAATAAGATACATAATGTGGGGTAGTTGCACACATATGTAATGGCTTGTGATCGTATAGTGGTGTTTTTGATAGATGGTAGTATTATCCTTTGCGTCGTGTTGTAGATGTTAATAATGACGAAAGAGTTCAAGGGCCGGTGATGATAATTGAATGCACAATATCAAGACATTCAAATAAAAGTCCAGATTCCAAGTTTCATTTCTTACAGTTTTATTTGTTTGTGATAAATTCAAAATCCAAATCATGATAAATTCCAAATCCAAATCAAATAGCATGGTCATAATTCAATCAGTTTCATAAATTCCAAATCCGTAAAATCAGTCCACATGTAAAGTCAATTTTGCCTAAGTAACCATTTTCAATATACGTGGAATATTTCTAAGTCCGTAAAAGCAAATAAATGATGGTGAGCACAAAAGGTTTAATGTGTGCAGCTCATGGTCAAGTTGAATGCAGAATCAAAAGGTAGAATGATCCCCGTTTGATCAGACACACTGTTTTATATCCTATTGTAAACTGTCCCACAATTCCTTTCACCAAAGGTCAGTTTTACGCCTAAATAATCAAATGGCGTACGCCTAAATAATCCGTACGCCCAAATAACAAATACGCTACGCCCAAATAATATCGTACGCCTAAATGATGAATACCAACTATAACTTAATGCTTTTATCCCCAAATACCAAGTAACACCGATCAAAGAAATAATTTTCTAGTACTCAATATAATGACCAATCCTTTAACTTTGGAACGTAAAACTGTCCTAGACTACTCAATATAATGACCAAGTTTAACTGATATACAAGTACTGTGAACTCATTAAACCCACTTGCTATAAGCTAACTCTCTTACACATAAAAAAAAGTAATGGGCATGGATATCTCAAAAATAAGGTTATGAAAATTATAAGAACGCTTTAAGATTTTCTTAGTGGTTTTGATTGTCTTTAAATGAATGTCCTTATATAACAATTTTTAATGGAATTCTTATAATTCGTTGATTCTGGGATAAATATAAGTGAATCACATTTGACTATGTTTCTGGTGTATTAAAAAATTTATATTAAAGACAATGCTGTGATTGGATTTCAATTTTACCTTACTCAAAATCCTTACTTTTACGTACAGGTGAACTGATATCTCAAAAACGCCTCAATCTACTGGCATAAAATTTATATGTCTACATTCTACAGATATTCAACATCATTTCCATTACTTTTGTTTTAAAATCTTAAGTGTTGAACATGTTAAAATATTCTCTTAAAAATTTTAATTCACTTAAATTTATGTATCAATTTCATGGGTTATCCCTCTTGCTTTTTAACACTATCATAATTATGATTAAATAATCAATGAAAACTCTGTTAATAAACTGTTTGGTAGTATAAAAATATTTTTGTTACACTTAATAACGGCAATATACATTAGTTTGAAATTCAGAAAAAATCGATCAAAACGGCGAAAAAATTGTCCCCTTCTCTCAGTGTAAAGCTATGACTCATCATCACTAGACTGGCTAGATTTACCTGGCGAACTAAACTGAAAGCAATAAACGCCTGTGTAAACATATTTCCACCATTTTTGCTTCCTTGTTTTGGTAGTTATTTTCATCTCTGATTCGAATAAAATTATGTTGTTGGATCTAGTTTTGTGGACGTGTGATACTAAATTGTTATTGTATTGTCTTGTGCGAAGCAGACAGGAAAATAACAGGTGTGGGTTTTGGGCTTTGGGGCGAACAACACCATGACCTAGGAATTCGTCCGCGACATAAAAATTATTCCCGGTCGTCCCCAAAATTGTGGCCAGAATGAGCAAATTATAGAAACAAGAGATGATCAATAAAGTTAACAGGTAGGTAGGTAATGAAAATTTTAATGGTTGGTGGACTATGAACAGATTTGATGATTAACAACTTTCTTCCTGGTTGAAAATAAAAAGTCGAATTGCCAGTTTGACGTTTTCAGATCAAAGTAACAAAAGAAATTTTATTGATCCATTTGCTTTAAAATATATTTTTTTAAAAAGAGCTGGATTTGACATTTGATCACTATTTACTTTCATCTTGTGTTAAATATCACTTGATATATTAACTGTTTTGGGACACAACCACTAGTATTTTTTCCAGAATATTTGGTATTTTTCACGCCTAGTTTGGCGTTTTGCATAAAATCTTTCTGCCCATTTGCTACATGCGTCTGGGGATAGTATCCCCAGACAGGTGTCTGGGGATAACAAAAATTGGTTATCCCCAGACACCTGTCTGGGGATAACGAATTTTTATTATCCCCAGACGGGCGTCTGGGAATAATGACAGTTTCCCCCCTCCCAAAACCTCTACTGGAACGTTTTATATATAAAAAAAAGAATACTGGAGATGTAGGAGCTTTCGGAAGGCCTCCCAATTTTAAAGTTAAAATGATGCACAATTGATTAAATCCAAATATATTAGGCCAAACATTAACAATTTGGTTGTAAGCGTAAGGCGTCGTAATTTGTGATCAACTGTCACTGTCAGCAGACCTTCGGCCTTCATCACTTGCAAAATGAACGATTGTTGATAGAATTAAGTTGACAAATATATAGCAAAATTTACCTTGATATCATAATTTTTAAACAAAAAATTACAAATTTTTCTTTGAGCTGACTTGAACATTGTATGGTTTTGAATAGTTCACTTGTTCTTACTTTTAGTAACCTTCCACTAACCCCGCACACTGAACTTTTATAACGTTAGTTTACAGTGTTTATTTTTTGTAGTAATCTCCCTTGACAATTTCAGTCCGTTTTTTGTCTTTGAAAATCGAATAAAGTCCTTTTCCTTTACTTCCGGTTTCAAAATGGCTGACGGATTACAGAAACGGTTGCATACCGAACTTGAAAAGTTCCAAACTATACAGAAAGGTAATGTTACGTTAATAATCTTTGGTATTATTAAGAACATATGAAGACGACTTAGCGAATTCTATTTGATTTTGATAAACGATAATTCGATAAGTGATTGGCTTATGAAATCATTGTTCATTGTTGCTATGCAGTACTGCGTTGTCGGCGTTGTAACTTGTAACTTTGTAGTTGTGATTGTGCCGCAAGTTTGGTCATTGGTTTGGTTTGAGCTCGAGGAAGGCCATTGTTCCATGAATAGTGCTTCGACATGATCAGTATTATGATGTAAGGCAAATTTCCTCCTTGAATTATGTAGATTATGATTATGAATCTCTCTCTCTCTCTCTCTCTCTCTCTCTCTCCTCTCTCTCTCTCTCTCTCTCTCTCTCTCTCTCTCTCTCTCTCTCTCTCTCTCTCTCTCTCTCTGACTTTCAGACAAATTATAGAAAAAAAAACTAAAAAGAAAGCAAGTATGTAAACTATTATTACAATAGTATTGCATTGGGGAGGTCTTCCGAAAGCTCCTCGTGCTAAGGGAAACACCTCAAGTATTTCTTTTACCAATCCTAAGAAAAAATTAAACCCATAACCTTTATTAACTAACCCAAATTAGGAATTTCTCCCTGGTATTGTGTTTCCGTCAGTAAAGTTTTTTGTTTGTTCTAATCTCTAAACAGATGTGGCTAAACATGTTGGGTTGCGACAACAGTTGGAAGGTCAACTTAGTGAAAATACTATGGTAAAAGAGGTAAGGAAAGTAACACCATTAAGAATACAGTCAAGGGTGGATGTATCCACATCATCGGGACTGCAGTTAAGGCGTTGCGTTGATATTCAGTCCTTTAAAAAGTTTGAAAGGGAAACAAATGGAAAATGCAAGTAAAACAAGAAGCATTTGATGATTGGATGAATGAAGGTCCATGTTAAAATCCGTCTGAGTGATGCATAGTTGATCCTTAAAAAGCTCTGTACTCACACTCCATTGTACAGGTTAAAATAATCCAGGTTGTTGACAGTATTACCAAAGAAAAAAATTGTAATGAAATGTGCTAATGGCTAGGGACTCCTGTAAACGCTTTGAGCATGTTTATGGATATTGTTTTTTTGCTATAGTTTAATTGTTTTTCTTTTTTAAATCTCATCATTTGTGCTTCTTACAAGACAAACAAAAAAATGTCTAAACCAACAAAACAAATGTCTAAAACCAAACAAACAAATGTCTAAAACCAAACAAAACAAATGTCTAAAACCAAACAAAACAAATGTCTAAAACCAAACAAAACAAATGTCTAAAACCAAACAAAACAAATGTCTAAAACCAAACAAAACAAATGTCTAAAACCAAACAAAACAAATGTCTAAAACCAAACAAAACAAATGTCTAAAACCAAACAAACAAAACAAATGTCTAAAACCAACAAAACAAATGTCTAAACCAAACAAAACAATGTCTCCAAAAACCCAAAGCAAAACTCAAAATGTTCAAAAGAATGTCTAACCAAACTCAAATGGTTTCAGAATTGGATCGGCAACAAAAAGTGCAAATAACGATCGGACACTACATCGGTGGAGAGTTGTAAGTGCTTTCTCAAACCTAGCAGTATCTTTTCTTTTTTTTGTTTTTTGTAATAAAATGTAAATCTATTTTCAGTGATATGAGTCTTGGATATTGTACCATGCTGTTACTGGGTTGGATGTCTACTTGTCGCACAAAGTGAGACTTCGACCAAACCACCTCAGACTTAGCTTTTTTTATTTGGGGGGGGGGGGGGGGAGCTGCATTGCAACTGATGACAGGATTATTTCTATCCTCCATTGCAATCTGCAGACCTGCGTACTTAGGATATTAAGGTAGTAGTCGCTATAGTTGTTAACTTTGTAGATCAACAGTTTACCATATCAAGGTTTAAATAACACTTCAAAATCCTTTCAATTATTTAGACTGGCATCAACTTTCATTTTCAATAAGCTATCATGACCTAGAAATGCCCAGGAAGTTCTGAAATTGAAGCCAAAATTTCGTAATTCTACCAATTTTTCTTAGTAGGAAGCAGGTCTGGATATGGTCTACAAACTGTCCCATTTTCTTCCTTTCTGGCGTGATGTTTATTTATTTATTTTTTTTTTCAAAATAAATTCCAAAATTTGATTGATTTTCATAAAAACTGACTATAAGTTCACGAAAGGTAAGGTATAGTGGGACCAAGTAAGTGGTAGAGAGAGATTTACTGAAGAAATCATTATATGTATTACAAAAAAAGAGGAACAAGATTTTTTTAATGCTCCCCAACATCAAAGCTGTTGCAGGCATGCCTACTCTCAATATCATTTGACGTATGGAACCTCAAATTCCAGGAACAATATTTTGGGATCTATATCAGCTGTTCCCTATTTGAAACATTACTCTTTATCTTACTTTTTCTTGCATAAATCTATTAAAAATTTTTGTCTATAACCATTTTTTGACTATCTCACTTTCTTCCTTCTTACTGATGCTGAAATGACTGAATGTGTCACAAGTACCATAAAGCCCTTTAGAACAGGAAAACAAAAACACTCTGTGGATTGCAAACGTTACATCTGCAATTCCACAAGAGCTAAATAGGATTATATTTGAATCTCTTAATATTAATATTGATAAATATGTGGCTTATCACTTTATACTACAAATAAGGAAATTTGAATATGTGCTTTTACTTTTATCTCTCTCTCTCTCTCTCTCTCTCTCTCTCTCTATCTCTCTCTCTCTCTCTCTCTCTCTCTCTCTTGCTTTGTTTTTCATAATAATACTATTGCTAACGACCATATTCCTCTCTCTTGGTCATTCCAGAAAACGTCATGAAAGCCATATCAAAGATTTGGAGAAGAAAGCCGAAAGCCATCGTGAAGTTCTGAACAAATTGCAACACCAGTTCCAACAGGCCCAAGTCAAGGCAGCAGCTAAATCTTAGTCTTAGTGTGAATTGTAGACATTTTTCCATTAATTTTGAGATGAGTGCTTAGTATGCAGATCGATGTGTTGAATGTAGAGGTGTGTTGTGAGAATGTGATTGTATGATGTATATTTGCATTGTGATGAACTTAAATGTATTTTGCATTCAAATGAAAATGTTTGAAATTACAAGTAGTAACTGATAGTACTAATAGCTTTGCTCCTGCATGCTTGAACCGTGTTACCCCTTACCCAATTACACATACACAGATGCTTTTTTTCCTCTATAAATTCAGAGTTCTCCACTGTGAGTTACTTCTTAATTCGATTTGATTTTGTTCGTAGTCTAATATGAACATTGATGGAAGGTGGACTAGGTTTTTACAGTCGCAGTTGAATGACATTTGGTCATTGCTGGCCTTACACGCTGATATATCCTAAAAGAATTGTTGTTTGTAAACAGTAAGATGTCTATTTAATGCAAGTAATGTCAGAAGATAAAGCAAGGCTTCAGTGCAGTGGAAATGTCTTGAGTTTGTATTGCCATATCCCTCCCACCCCCCACCCCCCCACACACATTTTAAAGATATTGGCCAGACAACCCGTTCTTCAAATATTGATTGATCATAAACCTGTGACTTTGTGAAGTTGATTGACTCTATCGTAACGAATGTAACATTTCTCCTTTTTCATCAACGTCTTGAGTATTTTCAGGCTTTTTGTTTGCTGTCCGCTGACATTGACATGCATGAACTATACTGTGAGTGTGAGTGATTTGTTTGACACAGTCTAGCTTTTGGTTGATGTAATATTTACCTTTGAACTAAACAAAGAGAAAAATTGATGGAGCTGATACTAGTCAAGATTGTGCTAGTTAATTTAGGCAAATTCGAGATTTATGTGTTCATTAATTTTTTTGTCCTGAAGTCAAGATGTCTATCTCAATAAAAAGTTGAGATAACACCATTTCCATCCATGAATGATCTTCTGGTCTATGAGGTTGATAAATCCACACTCCATATATGTAGATTACAGTCGTATTTACAGATGGATTATCAGTGAAAGGGGTTTATGATCGTTTATTATCTGGCCGTCAATGTAAAGCCTTGCAAACAACATCCAATTTGAGTGAGTCATCCATCATTTACGACACCAAAGCTTTCCTGCCTAGTTTTTGCAATGTTTTTTCACATCGGTCTTTGCCTTTTAGAAGTATAACTTCTCCCCAAATGCAAATTGTGAGAAGGTGTGTTTGTGGTGATTTTATTTTTCTTTGAGTGAAATGAATTGGCAGTTTTTAAAAATTGTTTTTTATGCTTGCTTAGTTTGAATGTATGTTTTTTTTATATTGGGTGAGAAATAAAATTCTTTATTACAAAAAATAATGAATTATTATGGTTGAATTTTGTTACGTGTTCTGGAACCATTGACTTCCTCTTTTATTTTAAAAAAATTATTGAACTTTTATATAGCGCAATATCCACTAAATGTGCTCAAAGTGCTTTACATAAGATCCCTGACCAACTGTAACATGTAGAACGAGACATTTCGCCTGTTAGGCGATAATACAATTTCTGGGTGGGGTTCCTGACCTCCCATAGTGGGCAGGGAGGTACATACTGTGTCATCTATCCCCCTATGTTAATGTTTGTTTTCCAACATGCTTTCTGTCTTTGTATTGGAATGAGATTAGTGCTTGGTTTTGTCCTGGCGCTGGCTGAGAAGGAAACAGTCAAATGTATAGTTAGTTTTGGGAGATGATATTTTTTTTCCTTGTAAATCATCTCTCTGTTATGCACTGTATTATGCTTTGTTTAGTTTATGTATTAAATATGATTTGTAAACATGAGTGTGTTCCCCTTAGTAGTTAGGGACCTGTGCTTGTGTCTGGTTGAGACTTAGGTGATCTCCAACTGAGTACACTGATAGTGTGCTCTTGGAATCTACTTCTGTTCCCTATTTGATCCAATTCCCCTTTGTCTTACCTTTTCTTGGATGCTTTAATTGTAATTCTAGACGTTTTTTACTATCCCATTTTGGATGGGTGGGGTTCCTGACCTCCCATAGTGGGCAGGGGGGTACATACTGTGTCTTCTATCCCCTTATATCTGTTTTCCAACATGCTTTCTGTCTTTGTCTTGGAATGAGATTACTTGGTTTTGTCCTGGCCCTGGCCGGAGTCCTAGCAGGGAGGGAAACAGTCAAATGCATAGTTGTTGTTTTGGGAGATGATATTTTTTTCCTTGTAAATCATCTCTCTGTTATGTATTATTATGTTTGTTATTTTGAATTTATAATGTAAGCATTTGAGTGTATTCCTCTTTGTTGGATTTTGTACTTGTGTCCGGATGAGACTTATAGGTGGTCTCAAACTAAGTACTTTGATAGTGTGCTCTTGGAATCTACATCTGTTCCCTATTTGTTCCCAGTTCCCCAATGTCTTACTTTTTTTTGTGTGCTTTATTTGTAATTCTATAACTTTTTACAATCCCATTTTCTTCCTTTTTACTGGTGCTGATATGACCTTAATGTGTTGCAAGCGCCGTAAAACTCTTAAAAATAGAAACAAACATACAATTTTTTTTCAGCAGAGACAAGGGTGTTAACGGCCTAGTACTCATTTTACACCTGAGTATGGTGGAGAATGTGAATAAATAGTCTTTTCCGGGGACTCAACTATGCACAGAGCGAGGCTCGAACCCAGGGCCTTTCGATCCGAAAGCAAGTGTCATACCACTAGACCACATATCCGTATCCGCTTTTGGATTGGGGAAATAATCTCTCTTTGTCTTGAAATGAGATTACTTGGTTTTGTACTGGCTAGGAGTGAGGGAAACAGTTGAATGTATAGTTAGCTTCGGTAGATTATTTTTTTCCCCTTGTAAATCATCTCTCCGATATGTACTGGTATTTTTGTAATTTTTAATATATGATTTGTAAACATTTGAATTTATTCCACTTAATGGGATCTTGTGCTGGTGTCTGGGTGAGACTTTTAGGTGATCTCAAACTAAGTACTTTGATAGTGTGCACTTGGAATCTACATCTGTTCCCTGTTTGAACCGATTCCCCTTTGTCTTACTTTCTCCTCAAGGCCTTTTAATTGTACATCTAGAATGTCTTTATTACTTTATTGTCCAATTTTCTTTCTTTTTCCTGGCGCTGATATGACCTAAATGGGTTGCAAGCGCCGTAAAACCATTAAAAACAAAAAACAAGCAAACAAATTGTTGTGTTCAATTTTTATTGTTTTATAATTTCTAATCATTCAATTGATATCCTAAAAATTTGATAAATAAAAGACTAGGAATTGGAATAGGCGAGACACTGACTGGACTTGGATCTCCTCTGTTCTCATTCACTTTCTGTTGAGTTTTTGTGTCATGGAGGCTGGACCGACAGTTGTGACCTGTTAAGTAAAGAGAGAAGAAAATCAGTGAAACTTTGTTAAAACGTAAGCATAAGCTGCATTCATTTTAATTTGAATAAAAACAGGGTGACATCAAAATTGCAGAAGTTGCCAACTCAATTCAAATAGACAGTCAAGGCGAAGTTTCTGATCCAATTGATAAAATAAATATATAATAAATAAATAAATTCCCTTTATTCATTCTCCAAGGGGAAATTTGTCTTTTGGGTCTATTCCAAGGGAAGGCGGGAATAACCCAGGCGTCAGCCGCAGTGCAAAGTGAGTTAGGGTGAGGTGACTTGCTCAAGGCCATACAACGAGGTGGGTTTTCGAACTCAGTACCTTTTCGGTACGAAGCAAAGACCGTACCACTGAACCACGCTGCCCCTTGATGACAAGAATGAAGAAATTGACAGACTTATGACGGAAATACAAATTATTTGTTTTTGTATGTATACAAGTTGTCTTCTAACTCATTTTTCATCACCGAAGTCATAATTTTTGTCCAATTTTTACCAAATGGTTTCTTCTAGCAAATTAACAAAGACCCAAATCGCCATTTCTACCACATTTTAAGTTTTTGTCTGTAGGTTGACATATCATCAAAGCTGAAAACTGCCAGCATTGTGACAATCCGGTTACCATCGACTTAAGTGACATTATGTACGTCATGCACTTGAACAGCTCTGGGCTCTGAGAGGCAATGACACAACACCCAAGAGGCCAGGGTCACAAACTTTATTTACTTATTGCAGGTTTAATCGGGCACGGCTTAGAGTTGTGCATTTAATAAAATCTGAATTCACGAAGTGGAAACTTTCTCCTGCTTAAATGGGAAACTCCGTTATATGGGGGAAAATTTCCGTCTTACGGGAGATCTGTCAAATGGGAGCGGAATTTTAGTGTTCTTTTTCGTTTTAGATAGGTTCCGTTATACAGAGGGTCAAAATACAGAGGAATTTACTTTGGGAAGGTCAGAGACTTTCAGTTTCTATTATGGCAGGTAAGACAATTCATGTACACAGGGAGGCAACTGTATATGTAAAATAAACAACTAAGAAACATTAACGGAATTATATCCCTTGTTAAAATGACAATAAATGTCGTCAAGGCCTACAGTCATGTCGTCCATATCAAGAATTCATAAACGCATGTGGATGGAACCTCTATAACAATAAACTGAGTATCTAATGCACAGAGGGGAGGCAACTGTGTAAAACTAAACACCTGAGTAACATTCCCTGAATTATTTCCCTTGTTGGTAAAAAAAAAAATAATCAACCAGTGCAAGTTCTCGGACTAGAATAGATAGATAATTCTATTTTTGAATGGCCGGATCAATTTTTAAGTTATTAGGATAGAATTTTTTTTTAATGGAGAAAGGCCGGATCAGTTTGTTTTTTCTTAAGTCAGAATGTTCTTAGGCTGAATAAATTCTTCTTTTTCAGATAGGCAGGATCGGTTTTCAAGTCAGCAAGTTCTTAGGATAGAATATATTTTTTGTAAAAGTAAGTTTTTAAGTCAGTGTGTTCTTAGGCTACGATTGATTTAAAAAAAAAAGAATGGTCGGATAAGTTTTTCAGTGAGCAGGTTCCTAGGCTAAAATATATATTGTTTATTTAGAATGTCCGGATCAGTATTTATGTCAGTAAAACTACTTAGACTAGAATAGGAGTAGATATTCTTTTTAGAATGTCCGGATCTGTATTTATGTCAGTAAAATTACTTAGACTAGAATAGGAGTAGATATTCTTTTTAGAATGTCCGTATCAGTATTTATGTCAGTAAAACTACTTAGACTAGAATAGGAGTAGATATTCTTTTTAGAATGTCCGGATCTGTATTTATGTCAGTAAAACTACTTAGACTAGAATAGGAGTAGATATTCTTTTTAGAATGTCCGGATCTGTATTTATGTCAGTAAAATTACTTAGACTAGAATAGGAGTAGATATTCTTTTTAGAATGTCCGGATCTGTATTTATGTCAGTAAAATTACTTAGACTAGAATAGGAGTATATATTCTTTTTTAGAATGTCCGTATCTGTATTTATGTCAGTAAAACTACTTAGACTAGAATAGGAGTAGATATTCTTTTTAGAATGTCCGGATCAGTCTTTAAGTCATTAGACTAGATCATTGTATTTATTAGAATGGTTTTTACTCACGGTGGTCAGTTCATTCCCGTTGACCGTTCGTCTGATTGTCCAGGTGACGTTTTTGTCTGGCACTTCGTAGCTCTCCACTGGGTTGGTTCCCTCCAGATTCAGGGTCAGCTGTCAATGTAAGGAGATGGAAATGTCGATGAAGGAGAAATGCAGACACAGGTTGGTATATGGACGCGTCGTTTGGATGGTGCTTGCCATAATATCGAGGAATGATACTATGGTGGAGGTCGTATGAGAAGAGGGGGAAGAAGAGGAGGATGAAGAAGGAGATGATCAGAAGAAGAAGAAGATACATACATATCTAGGACTGCTTACAATACGCCAAAAAACAAAATGGCAGCGGAGAACCAAAACAATGGTCAAAATAGGAAAGTTTAAACTTTCACTTATCTATATAAGATTTGTCCTAGAGTTTTTGAAATGTTATTATATATATTGACAAATTGAATAAATAAACGCCTGACAAAAGATCCACGGTGAAAATA
>NC_088368.1:2685213-2695213 GCF_034508935.2 Berghia stephanieae | reverse complement strand
TTTGGAGCTTACATTTCAATCGTTATTTTTTCCTTCGAGCTTCAAGCAGCACGACTTTCATGTCACCACAATACTCTTCAACAGTCATGACGTCACTTCCTTGATAATGACGCATGTTAACTTAGTAACACTGGCTCTAAACTATCGGAACAATGGTGGACGCCGTATGAAATATTTCCCCGGCGAGCATAAAAGCGTTTCCAGAGGAAAAAAAACAACATAAATATGATCATGTTTTGACTTTTACACATTCTGATCACAAGGCATATGAAAAGTTCTAGCCAGCATGAAGAATAAAAAGTAATGATTTTCTTTGTTTAGAACCAAGATGGCCGCCGTTGCCGGGCGGCGTGACATCAGACTACTGAATCCTATAGACACACAAAACAAGGAAAGTGACCATAGCTGCTATCTCAGGCCCTCCAGTGTTCAATGACAATCCACGTTATCTTCACTGTCTGGATTACAAATTCAACAGTTATCTGCCTTTACTCTGGAAAAACACGTAATTTAAAATTTGGCCAGAAAACTCGTCCTTCAAATATTGATCGATTTAAATGACCCCACCTGAGCAAAAACTTTCAAACCTGGGACCTCGCGAAGTCTTTCTTGAAGGCCCAGGTTTGAGAGTTTTTGCCAAGATGAGAGTTATTTATTTCGATTGATATTTGAAGGACGAGTTTTCTGGCCAAATTTTGAAATACGTGTATTTCCAGAGTAAGGGAAGATAACTGGTTGTGATCTGTATGATGATGAGTCATTATCGATACCTTACCAGTAATGTTATCATTGGTGGGGGTAGGGGGTGGAGCCGGGGGTGGTTGGGGCATTGCACTCTGACCTGAGAGTTTGGGTTCGAGCGGAGACTTCGTAAACTAAATTCATAGCCTGAGGGTAACCAAACATTTACTTCATAAGTCAGTTTCATAGTAGCCTTTGTTAACTTATTGATGCTATGCGTTTAGCCAAAATACTCAGAACATCCACCCATCGGATATAGATAGTATGCAGATGACGTCACTCACGCCTTTGTTATTGTTTTTGCCATCCGCGTTTATGAGTTGTTCTCACTAAACTGTATTAACCAGACTATAAAAGTTCATGGTTACACAGAGTTTGTGTGTTGGTCCGTTATACTTCCGGATGGCAATGATATGAGTTTCTTAGCCAAGCGCATACTATCTATAACGTACGGAGATATAAAACTGTGTGTAATCTTGAACGTTTATAGTCTGATTAATACAAGTTATTGCGAACTACTCATAAAATGGCTAGCTAAAAACAATAACAAAGAGCTGAGTGACGTCAATTTCGTTTTCTTTTTTTTTTTGTCAGACACTAGGACTTGTCTTTTGATATCATTTTTTTGTATTGTGCAGCGCCTAGTGTGTTGTCGTCAGCACTGCTCAGGGAAACAAATGATCTCAGTGGTTGAACTGTGTAACATTCGTGAACTAAAAGTCTGATTTTCACTTTAAAAAATCGCCATAAAAGAAGATGAAGATAGTGGGGAAAAGTTAATAGCCTTCAACAGTCGTAACTTCACTTCCCTCGTAATGACCCATGGTAACTTAGCAACTGGCTCTAAACTATCGGAACAATGGCGAACGCCCTTATGAAATACTTATCCGGCGAACATAAAAGCGTATCCAGAGGGAAAAAAAAACATAAATTTGATCATGTTTTGACTTTTACACATTCTGATCACAAGGCATATGAAAATTTCTTGCTAGCATGAAGAATAAAAAGTAATGATTTTCTTTGTTTAGAACCACGATGGCCGCCGTTGCTGGGCGATGTGACATCAGACAATTGAATCCAATTGTGAGTTGTAATCAATAAATAGCTCAGCCATTGGAATCATTTGTTTTCCTTGAACAATTCTAACAACTCACTTTTCACTTTCGTTTGGTGATCGTCGTCTTCTTTTGTGACCTAATTTGTTGGTCAGTATCAGCGTCGCCATCGTTAAGCCTGATACTGAAATCAAAGAGCGTGAAGGTAACGATTGTTATGTTACCAAGAGCTCTCACTTCCCGCTTTTGGTGAAGCCAAGCATCTTCCGTCTTCTACTCGTATTTTCTTCATTGTATCAGTAAGCCTAGCGCGCATGATACACGCGAAGCACACCCACCTCGCTGTCTCGCCTGGCACGCGACAATAGCATTGCGGTTAAGAGAAGTGAGAGCTCTTGGTAACTACGTTACCCTACACACTCTTTGCTGAAATCCAAAAGGACTGGCAGTTTGACGTCATTATTTGGTTTTTGCACCGCCTGGTGAGTTGTCGTTAGTAGAGCTCATGGAAACAAGTTATTTCATTGGTTGAACTATTGAATACAACTCACGATTTGTTTTCTTTTGTTGCAAAAGACCCGCATTTTTTGGTCAGTGTCAGGCCATAACTTTACGAAGGCCACGGTCGGACACAGTTTTGGATAGGCGAGCTTTTAGTTCTCTACCTGCGCCGCGGTCAAGAGGTCATTCACTCCATCAAATTCCCGACCACTGCAACGGGTTATCTCCAGCGATACTAAACGTATTTGTTACTGACATCTGGTTACATTACAATCGCTTTTTGCACAACCACAGTCAATTTCATCAATTTAAACAAATTGGCAACACATTGAGAAAACTTTGATCTGTATTTTGGTACCAAACCCTCTATCATTAGAATTATTGTCTTTGAGATATTTTGCATTTAGATATCAGCAAAATTTTGATTATAGTGTGTTCAATTTAATTTACTGATTGCATTATTATAAGCAAACAAACCGATAGAAACTCTCAAAACTTGATCTAACCGATGGAGGAATAAAGTAACCTTTCATTCATTCCCTCACAATTTGTGCGTCGCTCTTAGTTCTTTGATGATATGCGATAACATCTGGGTGCAGCTGTCCGATTTGTTTCGCTTTGATCACTGCTGGTTCAGAGGGTTATGAATTCCGGTCATTGAGTCTTCATCGCACAAATTATATTCAACAGATGGTCACACGAGTTTAGCTTAATATTATATGAACACGATTATACCAATTTTCCGTTCCACTAGTTACAAACGTGGTCAACTAAGAACACTAGAATAAAGTCCGTTCGTTTCATATTTCAGTTGAATATATTTGAAATTTACTTCCCAGGTTAAAATATTGTTTCAGTACTTTGTGGGTAAAAAAGAAACCTTGTATAGTTTGTAATTATTTTGCTGCAATGATCAATATATGTGACCCCTCGTCTCAAAACGGTATTAAGTCGGGATGATTAAGATGCTGAAGATGGAATTTGTCGCCAGAAATATCATGCTCAAGTTGAGTTTATATGCTTTATAGAGGAGAAGGAATATCATATTTTACTGTGGTAAATACCAACGTTTCATATTTTGGACCAGTTTAACTATAATTTGACTTTTTGGCATCTGGTCCATCCCGACATAATACCGCTTTGAGACGAATGGTCACATATGATTAATTAAGGGTGATCATTTTAAGCATTCTTGATACAAACGCAACTTAACGAAGGGACAAAGGAGAAATAGTAACCATGACATAAAGAAATATATATGTATATATATGGCTACGATCCTAGTGTCAGCCTGTAAGTTATCAATAGCGACGGGTCGATACAGTTTTAACAGAGCTGACTCATCAGTTTCGTATGTTATCTTAGACCGTCAGATATCCCATCAATTCATTCGTATACACTGAGGGCAATCCTTACTTAGAAATTGTTGTCATCCTGACTAACCGTAACCCTTGGCTTATCAAAAGTTCCAAAATCTGACATCTTAAAGAATTGTCGATGTTGTGACTTTTAGACAAGGGGAGATAATTTCAATCAATTGATATTTAAAGTCATAATCATGGCTAATATAGAAATAATAAAATTTGGCAGATTGATAATCATACCCCCCCCCCCCCACCCCCGTCCCTTAGGTTACTTTCTGTAACACTTGGCAAAGATAAAGAATATGGCCATATCAATTGAAATGTATTGAACAAACAGAACCTTAAAGCGTTTTACAAAGTCAGATATCTCAACAAACACACACACACACACACACACACACACACACACACCCACACACAAGGGTTAACACAGCTGTTTGAACTAGTCATAGGTTGGTGTTATCAATCATTAGTCATTGGATACTTATCAACACTTGAGTATATGATTTGGTTACATAAATTGAACTGTGTCCACATGGTGGGTATTACGTTGATAATGGTGTGTGTGGATATTCCTGGTCGTAAGATCAAGGTGATCTCATTGTGTTGTCGGCATGTGTGTATGTGTGTGTCTGTGTGTATGTAAGATATATATATATATATATATATATATATATATATATGTATATATGTATATATATATATATATATATATATATACATATAATATATATATAGATAGTTCGAAGATGACGTCACTCAGGTCTTTGTTATTGTTTTTTGCCATCCGCGTTTATGAGTAATGCTCCCTGAACTGTATTAACCTGACTATAAACGTTCATGAATACACACAATTTTGTGTGTTGGTCCGTTATACTTCCGGATGACAATGATATGAGCTTCTTAGCCAAGCGCATACTATCTATAGATATCTATAGATAGTTCGAAGACGACGTCACTCTGGTCTTTGTTATTGTTTTTTGCCATCCGCGTTTGTGAGTAATTCTCACTAAACTGTATTAACCAGACTGTAAACGATCAAGGTTACACACAGTTTTGTGTGTTGGCCCGTTATTCTTCCGGATGGCAATGTTGTGAACTTCGTAACAAAGCGCATACTATCTATAGATGTCTATAGTCTTGTAGTTTTGACAATTCAAAATTAGGAGCGTTATAAAATGAGTAAAGACAACTCAGTTTTCTTCCAACAATACGACCGTTTCAACACAGAGGCCTCTCGTCAGTTGTTGATACATACATACTTATCATCACTTGAGTATATTTGGTTATATAAAGTGACTCGTATCCACTTAGTGGTAATACGTTGATACTGGTATGTCGCATTGTGGATGTCTCTTGTTGTTAAATCAAAGTGATCTGATTGTGTTGTCGGCATAAGTGTATGTATGTGTGCGTTTATGTGTGTGTGTGTGTGTGTGTGTGTGTTGTGTGTGTGAGAGAGAGAGTGATAAAGAAAGAAAGAGAGAGAGAGAGAGAAAGAGAGAGAGAGAGAAAGAAAGAAAGAAAGAAAGAGAGAGAGAGAGAGAGAGAGAGAGAGAGAGAGAGAGAGAGAGAGGGAGAGATCGAGAGAGAGAGAGGGAGAGATCGAGAGAGAGAGTATTGAAGCAACGAAGTTGACATCACTCAGCTCTTTGTTATCATTTTAGACCGCATGTTAGTTATTCGTTCTCACTAAATTCTATCAATCAGACTATAAACTTCAAAGGCTACAGGCAGTTTTGTGCGTCGGAATGTTTTATCTTGTTGACAAAAGTGTGGGTATTTTAAATAAACGCTAAGCATCCATAGAACGAACGAAATTGACTGCACTCAGCTCTTTGTTCTTGTTTTTAGCCAGTCAATTTTATGAGGAGTTTTCTCTATTTTCCACCAATCAGACTATAAACGTTTTAGGTGACACATCGTTCTGTCTATTGGGACGTTATATCCGGCTGGCGACTGTTATGAGTATTTTGGCTATACTTACAGCATCAATATAGGTCATATATATATATATATATATATATATATATATATATATATAATTGCATCAGCAAGATAGGTTTGGTTTGTGTTGTGCGTTGTGTTGTGTTGTGTTGTGTGTTGTGTGTGTGTGTGTGTGTGTGTGTGCTTGTGTGTGTGAGTGTGTGTGTGTGTGAGTGCTTGTGTGGGTAAATGATTATGTGTCAGCCAAAGTAAATTTGTAATTTAAGCGCTTAGAGGCTGGTGTCTCGGAGTTATAGCGCTATATAAGTTTTCAGCATTATTATTATTATTATTATATTATTATTATTATTATTATTATTATTATTATTATTATTATTATTATTATTATTATTATTATTATTATTATTAATATTATTATTTGATTATATATTTTTATTTAAATATATTTATATTATTATTATATATTTATATTTATTTATTTTATTATTATTATTATTATTTATTATTATATTATTATTTATTATTATTATTATTTTTTTTTATATTATTATTTTATTATATTATTATATTATTTTTTATATTTTATTATTATTATTTATTATTATTATCAGTTATCATCATGACGGTATAACACGATACCGTTTTCATCATGGTTCACTCAAAAAGAGATCAATATCATTGATAAAAATGATACAAGAACTGAAAATCTTGGAGTTACTTAGATTTACTCATTTATTCCCCTGATACAACCCCCCCCCCCAAAAAAAAAAAAATAAAAATCAAAATAAAAAAAAACTCCGATCCATATTATGTTAAAATTAGACATATTATTATGTGATATTATAATAACAATAGCAGTACAGACATACACACATAATCACACACACATGCACAAACACAACACTCATGCACAAACACAAAATCACATACATACACACTTACACACACAAATTACACACACACACACACTCACACACACACACACACACACATACACACACAAAACAAACAAACAAACATCGATATGTATACGAGCTCCCTTCTTTCTAAAAAGAACAAGGTGAAAAAGAGAGAGACAAAAGCGACAGAAACTTTTGTCACAAGGTCGTAGAAAATAGGTAGAGATACACACACACACACACACACACACACACACACACACACACACACAAACACACTCACAAACATCCAAATGCGTGGTTACTTTTTCCAAAGAGACACAACTGAAATGGGCAGATATCAAGGGAAACAATTGCGTAAATCTTAGAGTCACTTGTATTTACTCAGTTACCTGCCTTGACACCTTCACGCGCACAAAAAACCAACTGCGATGTTGAAATTGAACAGATGAAGAGCAGTACATATACACATGGATAGACACACACACACACGCACACACACACACACACACACAATCACACACACACACACATACACACACACGCATTCATAAACCAACTCATTTTCCCAAAGTTACTTCGTTAAATTGAAACACGAAACACTAAGAAACTGTTGTGCCCAAAAAACCCGTAAAAGATCTGTATAGATAAAGGGAAACAATGGAGAAAAATTCTGTTCATTTTCAGCATCTTCTGGTGATGGGTCACATTTTTGGTTATTTATGCTGTTTTTATGTTTGTTGCTTTTTCTTTTGATTTGGTTTTCTTTACTTGTATTTTTTTTATTAACCTTTTACATTTTGTTTTTTATTTGTGTGTTTTCTTTGTTTTTTCTTTGTTTTTTATTTGTGTGATTTCTTTGCTTAATTTTTTTTTCTTGTTATTTGTTTTTTTGTATTGTTTAAATAACGTGCGGAATTCCTTATAAACTTCTGACATTAATAAAAAAAATTGCGGGGAAAAGCAAAAGTAAGATATTGACTCAAGTTTGCCAATTTGGCGTAAAATAGCTAATTTTAAAAACTTGGTGTTTAAAATAAAAAACCGGTTTGGCAAGGGGAAAATTGACTTTACTTTTTTAAAAAAAAAAAAAAAAAAAAAAACAAACAAACAACATTCAAGAAACTAAAATAACAAAACAAAACAAAAAAATCACAAAGACAAAAAGAAAAACAAAACAAAAAAAAAACAAACAAACAAACAAAACAACAAAAACAAACAAACAAACCCAGAGTATGTGCATGAAATGAAATGATAATGTGATGA
The DNA here is from genome assembly GCF_034508935.2 of Berghia stephanieae. Lineage (NCBI taxonomy): Eukaryota > Metazoa > Mollusca > Gastropoda > Nudibranchia > Aeolidiidae > Berghia > Berghia stephanieae. The sequence goes on along the minus strand of NC_088368.1, from coordinate 2,687,440 downwards.
TAACGTAGATAACGTTGACAGTCAAAAAGTATCAATGATTCAGCAGACTCAAGAACCAGGGGCGTGTAATCCTGACAGGTAATGTGTGATCATGGCCAGTGATAGCCGTGTCTAATTTGGTTATCACGTACAACGTACATCTTTTTTATTGAGGGCAGGACATTGTCCCACTTTGGTATTGTCTTTAGCCGGAAGTATAACGGACCAACACATAAAAACAATGTGTAACCTTTAACGTTTATAGATAGAATGAAGTTAACGTCACTCAGGTTCTTGTTATTGTTTTTTGCCATCCGCGTTTATGAGTAATGCTCACTGAACTGTATTAAGCTGACTATAAACGTTCATGGATACACACAGTTTTGTGTGTTGGTCCGTTATACTTCCGGAAGGCAATGTTATGAGCTTCTTAGCCAAGCGCATATTATCTATAGTCTGGTTAATACAGTTTAGTGAGAATTACTACTCATAAACGAGGATGGCAAAAAGCAATAACAAAGACCTGGGTGACGTCAACTTCATTCTATCTATAAAGTTAGCATGAAGAGTGGTTTTCCAAAGCTCTCTAACTCCGTTTTTCCCATTTTGAGATATTCAGGATTATTTCCCCTAAAATTTCTCATCCGGTCTATCATTTTATCATATTTCAACTTCAAATTCACACAAATCTATAGGGAAATTCTTGTGCCAATTGGAGCGATCTATATTCATGTTTTCGTTCAACCAAGTCATCAATCACATGATTTGTTGCTGTCCAACGATTGGATATTTCTTCAGAGATGTAAACACGCTGTTTTGTTTATGGAAGTTGTAAACATACCAATTTGTCAAGCAGAACGAAATGACCAATCGTGATGTTGAATATTTCAAAAACTGTGAAGACTTTTCACTAAGTGGGTCATGTCACTTTGAGCACATTTTGCAATGTGACCAATGACCTCGATCACATGGAAATGTAATATAGATCATGCCCATTGATGCTTTAAATAAACTTTACATTTCAATTTATCTCATGGATAGCAAATCTCAAAAAGTAGAAAAATCGACTTAACGAGTGATGGACAACCAGACTTGACATATCTAGTTTGTCTCACAGTTTTATGATTTGATAGAAAGGAACGATCAAAAGTCTGGAAAACCACAAAGAGAAGACATTTCTATTTCCAATCATTTCAACTCTAATCTCCAATGTCGTTACCTGTTTTCACCTGTAATGGTCCCAGATTGACATGGTCGGTCACATTTTGTCTTTTGACTTTGTTTTGCTTTGTTTTGTTTTTTTTAGTTTTTTTTTCTTTTTTTTTTTGTTGATTTTTTTGTCATGTCCTTTTTTAGGTTCGTTTGTTTTGTTTTGTTTTTGTTTGTTTTTTAAAATCTTTTTTAAATTTTGTTTTGTTTTTGTTTCTTTTCGTTTTTTATCTTTGATTTTCTTTTCTAATTTTTTTATTTTATTTTTGGATGTTTTTTTTTTAAGTTCTTAAAAAGCTCACCAAATGGCGTAGTCTAAAACATAACACGTTTTTAATTTCATAAATTATTTATTTATTTTTATTTATTTATTCATTTTTGTTCTTGTTTGTTTTTGGCATATTTCAAATATGATTTAGAGGCCACATGCGACAATATGATAATTTTCTTTGTCTTCCTAAAATCTTGTTTTCTACAAAGACCAAATAACCGAGCGTCCCCCATTCACGATTTGCTCCTGTGTGGATTACTTGTAGTCTATAGTTATCTCTCTGTCAAATGTTCTAAAAGCTACCGACGCGCCATCTATAGATTCAATACATTCAACACCAAATGGCGTATTCTGAACAAAAATCAACAATAACCCCCCCCCCCCTACCCTCCTTCAATCTACACATACACACAAAAACACACACACACACAAACCCCCCCCCCCCCAAAAAAAAAAAAAAAAAACCCAAAAAACCCACGGTGTTTCTTTTTTACGAAACCCACCGAAACCCATAGTCTCAGGTTCACTCCCCACACGTTTTTTAAAGGTTGGCCAGAATGCTCGTCGGTCCTTCAAAAACCGATCGATTCAAATTATGACCCTAAATCCTGGAACTTCAGCAAAACTCTCAAACTGGGGACTTCACGGAAGTCTCAGGTTTGAGAGTTTTTGATAAGGTGAAGGTCATTATAATCGATTGATATAATTTGAAGTTTTCTGGCCCCATGTAGAAAACGTGTTAATTATTTCTCTCCAGAGAACGGCAGC
>NC_088368.1:2615213-2680213 GCF_034508935.2 Berghia stephanieae | reverse complement strand
CCAATCCCGCTGCACATTTAAAGCCATCCCGACCTACGAGAGAGGGAGAGAGAGAGAGAGAGAGAGAGAGAGAGAGAGAGAGAGAGAGGGAGAGAGAGAGAGAGAGAGAGAGAGAGGGGGGGGGGGCAGAGAAAAAAGAGAGAGAGGGGCGGGTGAGAGAGAGAGAGAGAGTGAGAGAGAGAGAGAGGGGGGGGGGCAGAGAAAGATAAAGAGAGAGAGGGGCCGGTGAGAGAGAGAGAGAGAGAGAGAGAGGCGGGTGAGAGAGAGAGTGAGAGAGAGAGAAAGAAAGATAGATAGATAGAGAGAGAGAGAGAGAGAGAGAGAGAGAGAGGGGCGGGTGAGAGAGAGAGAGAGAGAGAGAGAGAGGGGCGGGTGAGAGAGAGAGAGAGAGAGAGAGAGAGAGAGGGGCGGGTGAGAGGAGAGGAGAGAGAGAGAGAGAAGAAGAAGATAGATAGATAGATAGAGAGAGAGAGAGAGAGAGAGAGAGAGAGAGAGAGAGAGAGAGAGAGAGGGGCGGGTGTGAGAGAGAGAGAGAGAGAAAGAGAGGGGCGGGGAGTGAGAGAGAGAGAGAGACAGAGAGAGAGAGAGAGAGAGAGAGAGAGAGAGAGAGAGAGAGAGAGAGAGAGTACAACAACAACAACACATCAGGTGTAAAATCTCTCATGGTTGTCTTTGTTTCCCTATGTTTTAACATGTTATGATTCAGTATTGATTAAATGGTTGGAGCACACCGGTTCAAAGTGTGTATGTGTTGCTGGTTCGTGAAATGGCATAGAATCTATCACACACACACACACACACACACACTCAAAAACATACACACACAAACAAACACAAACAAAAACAAACAAAAACAAACACACACACACACACACACACACACACACACTGTGCAGCAGGTAAGTGTGTAGACATGTGTTTGAAGACGAGTTATATTGTATTGATTAAACGTTCCTATCGTTGTGTTGCGCGATGTAGTCGAAAAAAAAAATAATAACACACACACTTAATTTAAATTCATACTGGAAGAACGAATATACGATTCTTTCATTTCTTTGTGTTTTTTAAACGAGTTATTTTTATCGTGCCCAATAACACAACGAGCTTGCGAGTATCTGTTATTGCACGATTTAATAAATACAAAGAAATGAAAGAATACGTTTATTCCACCCCCCCCCCCCCCTCCCAAATAAGACTATTAGATAATTTCTAACCGAATTGTATGGCATTAGTACTTTTATTCACGATAATTGTATCTGTCTCCTTCTGCTTGAATAACAATTTGACCTAAATCTAAAAACGTTGGATTTGTATTCATGCGCACCAAACGATTATTTATAATTACCAATCTGCTGTCTTTTACACCAAATTTCACACCAATAAAATGTGTGAAGATATTCTGCAATCGTTGAATAACATTTTAATTCAACGCGTTCAAAGCATTATTCAACGATGACGTATTTACTAACAAATGATATATATAAATAATAACGTGAAATTGATTGTAAGCTTCAATTTAATTACAAAAACAGATCAAATGAACGTTTCGGGTTTCCCCTTTATCAACAAAACAGAATGAATGAAGCACCACATATGAATGAGATAATGTGGTAGTGGCGTAGTTAAAATGAATGATAGGGTTTTCCATCGAGAGGGCTGGAATTATAAAATAAGATTCTTACACTCTCGCTTTTGAGAATTCCAGACATGTTGCCAAACGCTGCACGAGCTTGCTTTGAACGTAATAAAAAAAAAAAAGCATTATTCAGATTACAAGTAATAAATTGTTTTGAAAGTTGCAGCAGTTTTATTCTTTACGTTAAGTCCTATCTTGTTTTAAAAAAAAACAACGAAAACAAAAATCAGAAATAAAAACAAACAAAAACCAACGAAAACAAAAATCATAAATAAAAACAAACAAAAACCAACGAAAACAAAAATCAGAAATAAAAACAAACAAAAACCAACGAAAACAAAAATCAGAAATAAAAACAACCAAAAACCAAAACAAAAACAGTCAAACAAAGACAAACAAAATATCCGAAAGCGAGTGTCATATCACTAGACCACATAGCCGCACAAAAATCGAGGATGGATGCTCTTTCTTGACGACTAGGCTAGAAAATAAGATGACGTCACTCTGACACTAGATGTATCCAGCCCTACGAAGGACTGCTTTCCACACTTCCAAGGAGTTTGGAACCAGTAATTTGACATCACACTGTTGTTCCCTATTGACATACTTATCCAACTTCGTGAACAAGTGCGATTAAAGGGAGATGACTTAACGTGATGCAACTTTCATCTTCTTAATCCTTATCTAAACAGGTATAATATTATACTTGGTAGGTCAAAATCAACTAAATGTGCTAAAAGCGCTTTACCATGGGGCCCTAGACAACTTCAACATTTAACACAAAGTCAAGACAGGAAACCTGTTAGGTGAGATTACAATTTTTTTCTACAGAAACAATGCTGTTAACGACTAGGTCCTCATTTTGCACCTGAGTACGATGAGATATTTTGAGTAGAGAGCCTTATCCAAGGACTCAACTATAGACTCGAACTTTGGACCTTCTGTCCGAATGAATGCCATACCAATAAAATAAAATAAAATAAATTTATCTTTATTAATCCAATAGGGGAAATTTTATCTAGGGTCTATTCCAAGGGAAGAATGGAATAACCCAGTCGTCAACCGCAATGCAGCGCCGCAAATTGAACTAGGGAGAGGTGACTTGCTCAAGGCTATACAGCACAGCGGTGGGTGATCGAACTCGGTAGCTTTCGGGTACGAAGCAAAGACCAAACCGCTTAGCCACGATGCCCGCTGTAGACCACATAAGCACACTACTGAACAGTGAGTATATCAAACCCATTCAGGCCTCAAGCGTCCACTTTATTGTCAACATCCGTGGGTGACTGCGAATCGGCTTCGGTCGAGGAGCTGCCTCACGGCCAGTGCGCTTCATTGGTGGGGTCTTTCTACCTGTCCAACATGTACCTGCTGTGGGCAAGAACCTGAGACGGCAGAGCATCTAGTCGAATGGTGTGTTGTGACGATGCTACCCGGCGGGTTCGCGACCGGACTTCGATCGTCATAACATAGTAGTGTGAAAACCATAAGAGGCTGCTGCTGTAACCTGTAATAAAAGTGCCAATCACATTCTCTATGCCGTAATCCCCACGCTATACGCATATGAAATAATCCAGTCATTAATTTAATTAGCAGTGGATAATGGAACATGTGTCACACATCATCTCTCGTGGATTTTGAAAAGGTATAACAATTGTGGTTCCTTATAAAAAAAGGGTAAACCCCCCGGACAAATTATGCGTAAATCTTTTTAATCCATGGGAAATTTGTTTTAAAAATAAAAATTCAGCATTAAACAATTTAGATCAAATTTCAAAGATAAAGGGGGTTGAATCGAAATTTAAAGGGGTTTTGTTGACGCCCCTTTTGTGTGTTGTTATTTTCGGTTGGGGAGTTTTTAAAAATTTTTGCTGTTTTTGGGGGGGTGCCAAAAAAAAGGGTGAGGGGTTTTTTTGGTGGGGGGTTTTTTTTTTGGGATAAATTCTTTCCCTTTTTAATTTTTTAAATTTAGGTTTGTAGTTAAAATTTTTGGTTAAATGGGGAAGAGAAACTAGAGGGTTCCCCTTAAATTTACCCTAATTTACCAACCAATTCAAATACATTTTTTGTAATTTTACTTTTAGTTAAAAATATTAAATTTTGTTTGCCTTAATTGTAAAATTCAAAAACAATACTACTTTTTGTGCTATTGGCCTAAATTTAAAATTTGGCATTAGAATAACTTCAAAAAATTTAACAGTCATTTTAAATACATAATTTTAAAAAAATTTAATTCTAACTTTTTTTCCTTTCCAATATAAAATAAATTTAATTAATATCTTAAAATGAATTTTTCCCCGGCCCAAAAAAATTTTAAATTTTTTAAAACAAAACAAATTCAAATTTCATAACAAACTCAAATTTTAAAACTAATAAATAATTTTTTTAAAGCTTTTTAAAATTATAAAAAAAAGATTTAACCCAAGACTCGCCTCCCAAAGTAATAAATTAAAACACCCACAACAAAAGTTCTTGGACAAAACCCCTCAACTCGTTTCTACTAGGTAAGGACCTAAAACCATAGTACAGAAAACCATTACAAAATTTAAAATTAATTTGCCAATAATTTCAATTATCTAGTTGAGCCTTATGAAATGGGAAAGGGGGGCCCCCCCCTTTTCAACCCATCTGTTTTGCCATAATCCTTTAAAATAATCCCCCCCTACTCTATTACATTCAAATTTAATGCCTATTTCTTTTTCATTCTTTGGCCATTCGAATTAAATGTTATGTTAAATCATCCAAAATTCTTTTACTAAAGAAGGGAAACCTAAATAAAATTAAAGTACACAAATTTTTTTTAATTTTATGTTTTTAATATTTGGGGTTTGACGATTAAATTTTAATGTTTAAAATTTTTTCATCATTAAAATTAAAACATCTACTGTCACTTAATTATATCTTTAATTTCAATAACTTTCAGACAAAAATATTATTGGGGTTTTTTTATTTTTATCCAAAATTTTCCCAATTTCTTTGTTTTTTCGTCTTTAGAATTTTTTGACTTAAATCAAAAATCAATTAAAATTTGTTCCGTACATTCTCTTAAAATTAAGTGATTAAAAAAAAATTAATTGTATTTTTATCTTAAAACTCAAAATAAATTTGTTAACTTGTGTTTGGCCGTAATTCTCATAAAAAAAAAATAAATTACGTGTGTTGCTATTTTCTTATTTTATCATATTTCAAGTTACACATAGTGTCGTGGCCGTATTCATCAAATTTATGTCGCCATAAAAGTACAAATTCACAAGTGTCTGTGTCCGTTATTTATTCTTATTCCAGACATAAAAACATTAAAAGTTGTTGTCTCAATTCTCATTATTATCAGCAGCCAAAATACATTAATACAAGTGGACTGTTGGTCGATTAATTCTATAAATCTATCAGTAGAACGATAAAGTTCAATTACACATAGTTGTGAGAATCTAGTGGCCTTACTAAGTTACCATATAGCTTAATGTCTATCATAATCCTCATAATTAAAATTCTTTAATTACATCATTTCTAGTTAAGTTCCAGAATAAATTCCTCAGTAACATAATTTAAAATAAAGTCTATGTCAGTTAAACTTTTCTCATATATAGTTTCGAAAGTTAACATAGTGTGTCTTTGGTCAGTTATTCAATTCTCATCGATCTTAGTCAAGTCACAGTGCTCAGCGGGTTACAACTGTTAATTCCCTGTGGAAGACCGTAGTAGACCTAGTGTGTGGTCTTTCTCATACATTTCTAAGACCATACGTCTGTAATGTTGTGTCTTTCGGTACACGTATCCATATACATATAGTCAATTAAAGTTTAACATGTTCATTGGTCCATGATCTCATTAATTATACAGATATATAACTGTTACAATACCACATGTTCTTTGTCCTTTTTACATTCTCTCAATAACAATTCATACAGTCACCACATAAAAGGTCTCAAAGTTTACAAAGTTTTTGTTGGTCCTACATTCTTCTTTTCATTTCCCCACGTCTGGACTATAAACAGTTCATGTATCCATGTGTAGAACTGGTTCCGACGATTAACACAATTCGATCGAGTCAACCGTTGAGATACGTTAAATACATTCCAGGTGTCCTTTGTCGTTATATCCTCATAAAATTCTAGTGTAGCTTTAAGTCTCCACACTTGCTCTTATGAGTCCGTTACTTCTCTCGATTAATTTATATCGCCTAAAGGTCATACCACAGTGTGTCTGTTGTCGGACATTATCCATAGAATTCTACGTAGACCTATAAAACCTTAAATTTACTACTAGTGTTTATTGAGTTCTACTTCTTAATTAAATTTCTATCAGTCAGACCATAGAACGTTTCAAAGTTACACAGTAGTTTGGTCTGTTTGGTCCGTTACTTTTCTCATTAAATTCTATCAGTCAGACCATAAAACGTTCAAAGTGTCAACAATCCAGTAAGTGTCTGTTGGTTCCGTTACTTCTCTCATAAATTCTATCATCAGACATAAAACGTTCAAAGTTACACAGTGTGTCTGTGGTCGTTACATTCTCTCATAATTCCATCAGTCAGACAAACGTTCAAAGTTACACATGGTTAACTTCAATTTACAGTCACACGTTCAGTTACACGTGTGTCTGTTGTCGTTACTTCTTCTAAATTCATCAGTCAGACATAAACGTTCAAGTTACACAAGTGTGTCTGTTGGTCCGTTACATTCTTCATTAAATTCTATCAGTCAGACCATAAAAACGTTCAAAGTTAACATAGTGTGTCTGTGGTCGTATTTCTCAAAATTTATCAGTCAACATAAAGTCAAGTTACCAAGTGGTCTGTTGGTCGTTATTCTCCATTAAATTCTATCAGTCGACCATAAACGTTCAAAGTTACACATAGTGTGTCTGTGGTCCGTTACTTTCTCATAAATTCTATCAGAACCATAAAAGTTCAAGTTACACACAGTGTGTCTGTTGGTCCGTTACTTCTCTTAAATTTATCGTCGACATAAAGTTCAGTTACAATGTGCTGTGTCTACTTCAAAATTCTTCAGCACATAAACGTTCAAGTTACCTGTGTGTCTGTTGGTCCGTTACATTCTCTCAATAAATTCGTATCGTTCAAGTACACAGGGTTTCCACCATAAATATCAGTAGCATAAACGTTCAAAGTTACACACAGTGTGTCTGTTGGTCCGTTACATTCTTGTCGTACATTCTTCATAATTCATCAGTCAGACATAACGTTCAAGTTAACACAGTGTGTCTGTTGGTCGTTAATTCTCATCTTAATCTATCAGTAGACCATAAAACGTTCAAAGTTACACATAGTGTGTCTGTTGGTCCGTTACATTCTCTCATTAAATTCTATCAGTCAGACCATAAAACGTTCAAAGTTACACATAGTGTGTCTGTTGGTCCGTTACATTCTCTCATTAAATTCTATCAGTCAGACCATAAAACGTTCAAAGTTACACACAGTGTGTCTGTTGGTCCGTTACATCTCTCATTAATTCTATCAGTCAGACCATAAAACGTTCAAAGTTACACAAGTGTGTCTGTTGTCGTTACATTCTCTCATTAAATTCTATCAGTCAACCATAAAACGTTCAAATTTACACATAGTGTGTCGTTGGTCCGTTACATTCTCTATAAATTCTATCGTCAGACATAAATTCAAAGTTACACATTGTGTCTGTTGGTCCGTACATCTCTCAAAATCTATCAGTCAGACCATAAACGTTCAAAGTTACAACAGTGTGTCTGTTGGTCCGTTACATTCTCTCATAAATTCTATCAGTCAGACCATAAAACGTTCAAAGTTACACAGTGGTCTGTTGGTCCGTTACATTCTCTCAAAATTCTATCAGTCAGACCATAAAACGTTCAAAGTTAACAGTGTGTCTGTTGGTCCGTTACATTCTCTCAATAAATTCTATCAGTCAGACCATAAACTTTCAAAGTTACACACAGTGTGTCTGTTGGTCCGTTACATTCTCTCAATAAATTCTATCAGTCAGACCATAAAACGTTCAAAGTTACACAAGTGTGTCTGTTGGTCCGTTACATTCTCTCATAAATTCTATCAGTCAGACCATAAAACGTTCAAAGTTACACATAGTGTGTCTGTTGGTCCGTTACATTCTCTCAATAAATTCTATCAGTCAGACCATAAAACGTTCAAAGTTACACATAGTGTGTCTGTTGGTCCGTTACATTCTCTCAATAATATTCTATCAGTCAGACCATAAACGTTCAAGTTACACAAGTGTGTCTGTTGGTCCGTTACATTCTCTCATTAAATTCTATCAGTCAGACCATAAAACGTTCAAAGTTACAACATAGTGTGTCTGTTGGTCCCGTTACATTCTCTCAATAAATTCTATCAGTCAGACCATAAAACGTTCAAAGTTACACATAGTGTGTCTGTTGGTCCGTTACATTCTCTCAATAAATTCTATCAGTCAGACCATAAAACGTTCAAAGTTACACATAGTGTGTCTGTTGTTCCGTTACATTCTCTCAATAAATTCTATCAGTCAGACCATAAAACGTTCAAAGTTACACAAGTGTGTCTGTTGGTCCGTTACATTCTCTCAATAAATTCTATCAGTCAGACCATAAACGTTCAACGTTACACATAGTGTGTCTGTTGGTCCGTTACATTCTCTCATAAATTCTATCAGTCAGACCATAAAACGTTCAAAGTTACACATAGTGTGTCTGTTGGTCCGTTACATTCTCTCATAAATTCTATCAGTCAGACCATAAAACGTTCAAAGTTACACATAGTGTGTCTGTTGGTCCGTTACATTCTCTCATTAAATTCTATCAGTCAGACCATAAAACGTTCAAAGTTACACATAGTGTGTCTGTTGGTCCGTTACATTCTCTCATTAATCTATCAGTCGACCAAAAACGTTCAAAGTTACACATAGTGTGTCTGTTGTCCGTTAATTCTCTCAAAAATTCATCAGTCAGACCATAAAACGTTCAAAGTTACACATAGTTGTCTGTTGGTCCGTTACATTCTCATAAATTCTATCAGTCAGACCATAAAACGTTCAAAGTTACACAAGTGTGTCTGTTGGTCCGTTACATTCTCTCAATAAATTCTATCAGTCAGACCATAAACGTTCAAAGTTACACATATGTGTCGTTGGTCCGTTACATTCTCTCAATAAATTCTATCAGTCAGACCATAAAACGTTCAAGTTACACATAGGTGTCTGTTGTCCGTTACATTCTCTCAATAAATTCTATCAGTCAGACCATAAAACGTTCAAATTACACACAGTGTGTCTGTTGGTCCGTACATTCTCTCAATAAATTCTATCAGTCAGACATAAAACGTTCAAAGTTACACAAGTGTGTCTGTTGGTCCGTTACATTCTCTCAATAAATTCTATCAGTCAACCATAAAACGTCAAAGTTACACAAGTGTGTCTGTGTCGTTACATCTCTCATAAATTCTATCAGCAGACCATAAAACGTTCAAAGTTACACAATGTGTCTGTTGGTCCGTTACATCTCTCAATAATTCTATCAGTCAGACCATAAACGTTCAAAGTTACACAAGTGTGTCTTTGGTCCGTTACATCTCTCATAAATTCTATCAGTCAGACCATAAAACGTTCAAAGTTACACATAGTGTGTCTGTTGTCCGTTACATTCTCTCAATAAATTCTATCATCAGACCATAAACGTTCAAAGTTACACAAGTTGTCTGTTGGTCCTTACATCTCTCATAATTCTATCAGTCAGACCATAAAACGTTCAAAGTTACACAAGTGTGTCTGTTGGCCGTTACATTCTCTCAATAAATTCTATCAGTCAGACCATAAAACGTTCAAAGTTACACAAGTGTGTCTGTGGTCCGTTACATTCTCTCATAAATTCTATCAGTCAGACCATAAAACGTTCAAAGTTACACAAGTGTGTCTGTTGGTCCGTTATATTCTCTCAATAAATTCTATCAGTCAGACCATAAAACGTTCAAAGTTACACAAGTGTGTCTGTTGGTCCATTACATTCTCTCAATAAATTCTATCAGTCAGACCATAAAACATTCAAATTTACACACAGTGTGTCTGTTGGTCCGTTACATTCTCTCAATAAATTCTATTAATCAGACCATAAATGTTCAAAGTTACACATACTGTGTCTGTTGGTCCGTTTCATTCTCTCAATAAATTCTATCAGTCAGACCATAAAACGTTTAAAGTTACACACAATGTGTCTGTTGGTCCGTTACATTCTCTCATTAAATTCTATCAGTCAGACGATAAATGTTCAAAGTTACACGTAGTGTGTGTGTTGGTCCGTTACATTCTCTCATTAAATTCTATCAGTCAGACCATAAACGTTAAAAGTTTTACATAGTGTGTCTGTTGGTCCGTTACATTCTCTCAATAAATTCTATCAGTCAGACCATAAAACGTTCAAAGTTACACACAGTGTGTCTGTTGGTCCGATACATTCTCTCAATAAATTCTATCAGTCAGACCATAAAACGTTCAAAGTTACACATAGTGTGTCTGTTGGTCTCTTACATTCTCTCATTAAATTCTATCAGTTAGACCATAAAACGTTCAAAGTTACACATAGTGTGTCTGTTGGTCCGTTACATTCTCTCAATAAATTCTATCAGTCAGACCATAAAACGTTCAAAGTTACACATAGTGTGTCTGTTGGTCCGTTACATTCTCTCAATAAATTCTATCAGTCAGACCATAACACGTTCAAAGTTACACACAGTGTGTCTGTTGGTCCGTTACATTCTCTCAATAAATTCTATCAGTCAGACCATAAAACGTTCAAAGTTACACACAGTGTGTCTGTTGGTCCGTTACATTCTCTCAATAAATTCTATCAGTCAGACCATAAACCGTTCAAAGTTACACATAGTGTGTCTGTTGGTCCGTTACATTCTCTCATTAAATTCTATCAGTCAGACCATAAACGTTCAAAGTTACACATAGTGTGTCTGTTGGTCCGTTACATTCTCTCAATAAATTCTATCAGTCAGACCATAAAACGTTCAAAGTTACACATAGTGTGTCTGTTGGTCCGTTATATTCTCTCATTAAATTCTATCAGTCAGACCATAAACGTTCAAAGTTAAACATAGTGTGTCTGTTGGTCCGTTACATTCTCTCATTAAATTCTATCAGTCAGACCATAAAACGTTCAAAGTTACACATAGTGTGTCTGTTTGTCCGTTACATTCTCTCATTAAATTCTATCAGTCAGACCATAAACGTTCAAAGTTACACATAGTGTGTCTGTTGTTCCCTTACATTCTCTCATTAAATTCTATCAGTCAGACCATAAAACGTTCAAAGTTACACATAGTGTGTCTGTTGGTCCGTTACATTCTCTCATTAAATTCTATCAGTCAGACCATAAAACGTTCAAAGTTACACATAGTGTGTCTGTTGGTCCGTTACATTCTCTCATTAAATTCTATCAGTCAGACCATAAACGTTCAAAGTTACACATAGTGTGTCTGTTGGTCCGTTACATTCTCTCAATAAATTCTATCAGTCAGACCATAAAACGTTCAAAGTTACACATAGTGTGTCTGTTGGTCCGTTACATTCTCTCAATAAATTCTATCAGTCAGACCATAAAAAGTTCAAAGTTATACATAGTGTGTCTGTTGGTCCGTTACATTCTCTCAATAAATTCTATCAGTCAGACCATAAAACGTTCAAAGTTACACACAGTGTGTCTGTTGGTCCGTTACATTCTCTCAATAAATTCTATCAGTCAGACCATAAAACGTTCAAAGTTACACATAGTGTGTCTGTTGGTCCGTTACATTCTCTCAATAAATTCTATCAGTCAGACCATAAAAAGATCAAAGTTACACACAGTGTGTCTGTTGGTCCGTTACATTCTATCAATAAATTCTATCAGTCAGACCATAAAACGTTCAAAGTTACACACATTGTGTCTGTTGGTCCGTTACATTCTCTCAATAAATTCTATCAGTCAGACCATAAAACGTTCAAAGTTACACACAGTGTGTCTGTTGGTCCGTTACATTCTCTCATTAAATTCTATCAGTCAGACCATAAACGTTCAAAGTTACACATAGTTTGTCTGTTGGTTCGTTACATTCTCTCAATAAATTCTATCAGTCAGACCATAAAACGTTCAAAGTTACACACAGTGTGTCTGTTGGTCCGTTACATTCTCTCATTAAATTCTATCAGTCAGACCATAAATGTTCAACGTTACACACAGTCTGTCTGTTGGTCCGTTACATTCTCTCATTAAATTCTATCAGTCAGACCATAAAACGTTCAAAGTTACACATAGTGTGTCTGTTGGTCCGTTACATTCTCTCAATAAATTCTATCATTCAGACCATAAAACGTTCAAAGTTACACACAGTGTGTCTGTTGGTCCGTTACATTCTCTCAATAAATTCTATCAGTCAGACCATAAATGTTCAAAGTTACACATAGTGTATCTGTTGGTCCGTTACATTCTCTCAATAAATTCTATCAGTCAGACCATAAAACGTTCAAAGTTACACAAAGTGTGTCTGTTGGTCCTTTACATTCTCTCATTAAATTCTATCAGTCAGATCATAAACGTTTCCTACACATAGATCTGTGTGTTGGTCCGTTACATTCTCTCAATAAATTCTATCAGTCAGACCATAAAACGTTCAAAGTTACACATAGTGTGTCTGTTGGTCCGTTACATTCTCTCATTAAATTCTATCAGTCAGACCATAAAACGTTCAAAGTTACACATAGTGTGTCTGTTGGTCCGTTACATTCTCTCAATAAATTCTATCAGTCAGACCATAAAACGTTCAAAGTTACACATAGTGTGTCTGTTGGTCCGTTACATTCTCTCACTAAATTCTATCAGTCAGACCATAAAACGTTTAAAGTTACACACAATGTGTCTGTTGGTCCGTTACATTCTCTCAATAAATTCTATCAGTCAGACCATAAACGTTCAAAGTTACACACAGTGTGTCTGTTGGTCCGTTACATTCTCTCATTAAATTCTATCAGGCAGACCATAAAACGTTCAAAGTTACACATAGTGTGTCTGTTGGTCCGTTACATTCTCTCATTAAATTCTATCAGTCAGACCATAAAACGTTCAAAGTTACACAAGTGTGTCTGTTGGTCCGTTACATTCTCTCATTCAATTCCATCAGTCAGACTATAAAACGTTCAAAGTTACACACAGTGTGTCTGTTGGTCCGTTACATTCTCTCAATAAATTCTATCAGTCAGATCATAAACGTTTCCTACACATAGATCTGTGTGTTGGTCCGTTACATTCTCTCATTAAATTCTATCAGTCAGACCATAAAAGGTTCAAAGTTACACATAGTGTGTCTGTTGGTCCGTTACATTCTCTCAATAAATTCTATCAGTCAGACCATAAAACGTTCAACGTTACACATAGTGTGTCTGTTGGTCCGTTACATTCTCTCAATAAATTCTATCAGTCAGACCATAAAACGTTCAAAGTTACACATAGTGTGTCTGTTGGTCCGTTACATTCTCTCACTAAATTCTATCAGTCAGACCATAAAACGTTCAAAGTTACACACAGTGTGTCTGTTGGTCCGTTACATTCTCTCAATAAATTCTATCAGTCAGACCATAAACGTTCAAAGTTACACACAGTGTGTCTGTTGGTCCGTTACATTCTCTCATTAAATTCTATCAGTCAGACCATAAAACGTTCAAAGTTACACATAGTGTGTCTGTTGGTCCGTTACATTCTCTCATTAAATTCTATCAGTCAGACCATAAAACGTTCAAAGTTACACATAGTGTGTCTGTTGGTCCGTTACATTCTCTCATTAAATTCTATCAGTCAGACCATAAAACGTTCAAAGTTACACATAGTGTGTCTGTTGGTCCGTTACATTCTCTCATTCAATTCTATCAGTCAGACCATAAACGTTCCCTACACATAGATCTGTGTGTTGGTACGTTTATCCTGGTGGCAGATTTAGTGATTATTTTACCTAAACTCATGGCATCAATAGTAATAAAAATTACGAATTATCTAGTGCCGATGCGTAATATTTTCATCAACTTTCATATTTTAAGGCTTTTTTTTTCTTATTTAAAGTCGCCATTCAGAGTCATAAGACTGATGGAGATTATGCTTATCCCGGTTTCAGAGATGTGCTGCAAAAATCTAAGAGAAAAAAGTAAATAATGACCCGACGTGATTTGAACACGCAACCTTCTGATCTGGAGTCAGACGCGCTACCATTGCGCCACGGGGCCGATACACCGTCGGTTCATTTTAATACTTATATGTATACATCACATTATGCGGCTATGTGTGGTCTCGTGTTTGACACCCGCTCTCGGATCGGTGGGTTCTGGGTTCGAGTCCCGCTCTGAGCATAGTTGTGTCCTTGGAAAAGGCTCTTTTCTCGCATTCTCTCATCGTACTTGGGGTGTAAAATGAGTACCTGACCGCTTGTTGTGTGATTAGTTCTCATTGCTTGCTACCTTTTTGATAGATAGAATGGATTATCTATGGCAAAGTACTTTCACCCAGATCAAAGAAATCCAGCTAACTAGTAGTCTATGCTGGGTGGATGGATAGGGAGTGGGAAGGTGTCCAACGGTGTCTTGGCATGTTACAGGTTGCTGTACTTGCAAGGCCAATCAATGCTCTACCACTGAGACTCTGCGGTATCTCGAAACGGTGCGCAAAAAACTTGAGCTTGGGCTTTTTATATAGCGCAATATCCACTAAACGTGCTCAAAGCGCTTTACAAAGGGACCCTGACCAACAGCAACACGTTACATGTAGAACGAGACATGACGCCTGTGAGGCGATATTACATTTTTTTTTCGACAGAGCAACGCTGTTGACCAGGTACTCAATATACACCTGAGTTCGGTGAGAGAATGTAAGTAAAGAGCCTTTTCCAAGGACTCAACCATGCACTGAGCAAGGCTCGAACCCAGGACCTTCCGATCCGAAAGCGAGTGTATAGCACTAGACCACAAAGCCGTCCATTGTAAGTTCTGTAACTAATCAATTTCACACACACACACACACCCACACCCACACACACACACACACACACACACACACCAACAGAATATCATATTTTTCAAAATTTTAATCAATTAACTGCCGTACCATGAAAAAACACATATTTAAAACTTTGGCCTGAAAACTCGTCCTTCAAGTATGATCGATTTAATTGACTCTCATCTTGGCAAAAACTCTCAATCCTGGGACTTCGTGAGGTTTCAGGTTTGGGAGTTTTTGATTTGAAAAGGATTACTTACTTAATCCTTTTGGGGCCTTGAGGCACATAGGGCATCCACCAGACATCCTCTTGGGGCCTTGAGGCACATAGGGCATCCACCAGACATCCTCTTGGGGCCTTGAGGCACATAGGGCATCCACCAGACATCCTCTTGGGGCCTTGAGGCACATAGGGCATCCACCAGACATCCTCGTCGGGCCTTGAGGCACATAGGGCATCCACCAGACATCCTCTTGGGGCCTTGAGGCACATAGGAAATCCACCAGACATCCTCTTCGGGCCTCGAGGCACATAGGGCATCCACCAGACATCCTCTTGGGGCCTTGAGGCACATAGGGCATCCACCAGACATCCTCTTGGGGCCTTGAGGCACATAGGGCATCCACCAGACATCCTCTTGGGGCCTTGAGGCACATAGGGCATCCACCAGACATCCTCTTGGGGCCTTGAGGCACATAGGGCATCCACCAGACATCCTCTTGGGGCCTTGAGGCACATAGGGCATCCACCAGACATCCTCTTTGGGCCTTGAGGCACATAGGGCATCCACAAGACATCCTCGTCGGGCCTCGAGGCACATAGGGCATCCACCAGACATCCTCTTGGGGACTTGAGGCACATAGGGCATCCACCAGACATCCTCGTCGGGCCTCGAGGCACATAGGGCATCCACCAGACATCCTCTTGGGGCCTTGAGGCACATAGGGCATCCACCAGACATCCTCGTCGGGCCTTGAGGCACATAGGGCATCCACCAGACATCCTCTTGGGGCCTCGAGGCACATAGGGCATCCACCAGACATCCTCGTCGGGCCTCGAGGCACATAGGGCATCCACCAGACATCCTCTTGGGGCCTTGAGGCACATAGGGCATCCACCAGACATCCTCGTCGGGCCTCGAGGCACATAGTGCATCCACTAGACATCCTCTTATGGCCTCGAGGCACATAGGGCATCCACCAGACATCCTCTTTGGGCCTCGAGGCACATAGGGCATCCACCAGACATCCTCGTCGGGCCTCAAGGCACATAGGGCATCCACCAGACATCCTCTTGGGGCCTCGAGGCACATAGGGCATCCACCAGACATCCTCTTGGGGCCTTGAGGCACATAGGGCATCCACCAGACATCCTCTTTGGGCCTTGAGGCACATAGGGCATCCACCAGACATCCTCGTCGGGCCTCGAGGCACATAGGGCATCCACCAGACATCCTCTTTGGGCCTCGAGGCACATAGGGCATCCACCAGACATCCTCTTCGGGCCTCGAGGCACATAGGGCATCCACCAGACATCCTCTTCGGGCCTCGAGGCACATAGGGCATCCACCAGACATCCTCCTCAGGCCTCAAGGCACATAGGGCATCCACCAGACATCCTCTTGGGGCCTTGAGGCACATAGGGCATCCACCAGACATCCTCGTCGGGCCTCAAGGCACATAGGGCATCCGCCAGACATCCTCTTGGGGCCTTTAGGCACATAAGGCATCCACCAGACATCCTCTTGGGGCCTCGAGGCACATAGGGCATCCACCAGACATCCTCTTGGGGCCTCGAGGCACATTGGGCATCCACCAGACATCCTCGTCGGGCCTCGAGGCACATAGGGCATCCACCAGACATCCTCTTTGGGCCTCGAGGCACATAGGGCATCCACCAGACATCCTCTTCGGGCCTCGAGGCACATAGGGCATCCACCAGACATCCTCTTCGGGCCTCAAGGCACATAGGGCATCCACCAGACATCCTCTTCGGGCCTCGAGGCACATAGGGCATCCACCTTACATCTCCATGTATTGCGATGACTGTATTCTAGGACACGCCTGCTTCCTTTAATTCTTTTTCCATGGTCCTTCGCCAAGTTTCTTTGGGTCTTCCCCGCTTTCTCTTCCCATCTGCTGTCCAGTACAGGGCTGTCTTGGGAAGTGACCCCTTTTTCCATTCTGGCCACATGACCCAGCCAACTCCATCGTCTTCTTTTAATTTGGCTTTCATTGCTAGTGCAGTCAGCGTTCTTTAACTCTCTCCCTACCACCTATTGGAATGTAAAGATGCAAATGTCACTTATATCATCCAGATTTTTGCTATAGCTAATACAACATGACATTCTGTAATAGTAGAGCCCATTTTGTCGAACAATATTATATATAGAATGTGCTTGTTGCTTTTCTGTTTGAGTAAGAAATGTCTGTTTTTGTGTTGGGTGGGTGTGAAGTTTTGGGAAAAATTCTGAAAATGGCTGGTAAGGAGAGGGTTGATAAATAGATCCGTTGTTTTTATTATGAGGGTTATTTAAATCGATCGATATTTGAAGGACGAGATTTCTGGCCAAATTCTTAAATAAGTTTTTTTTCCAGAGTACGGACGTAAAACTAGTTAAGATATAAAAAAAGTGTTCGTGTGATGGAATAAATAATGTTGATTAATGTTAATTTCCAAACTGTCTCAAATGTCTTGTATTGGGCTTTTAACGTGTGACGATGGGGTCAACACAGAGTGGTTTTTTGACCAAACAGTGGTTTTTTGACCAAACAGTGGTTTGTTGACCAAAAAGTGGTTTGTTGACCAAACAGTGGTTTGTTGACCAAACAGTGGTTTGTTGACCCCATCGTCACACGTTATAAACCCATTGTCGAGACCCACGGGGTCCCGATAGCTCAGTTGGTAGAGCACTCGCTTCACACGCAAAGGGAACCGAGATCGATTCCGGGTGTAGTCGAGATTTCTTTCTGACCTTCCTGTCCACCCACCCAGCAGTGAATGGGTAGCTGAGTGTGTTAGATTTGGCGGAAAGTACTTTGAGATAGACTATCGTCCCATCCAAAGGATAGCAAGCAATTGCTATTGTCCGTTTCACGCTAGAAAAACCGGGAAAAACTCCGGCTCCAAGGGCCGAATGGCTCAGAAGGACTACGTTTCTGTTGCTCTTGGCCTCGGTGTCATACATTCTAAATCCATCGAGGAGACCCGCATTATGTCTACATTTAGTATTTTTTTATAAACAGATCAACACTAATCAATAACACACTTTATAGTCACCTGGAACAACTACAAAAGACGTCTAACTTCTACGTCATGGCACAAGACCGAAGGGCTAGAGCTCAGGTGGTCGCTGGTTCGGATAAGTAAGTAAGTATCAACACTATTCTATTTTAAAATTACACATTTTCAACTCTGAACTAGCGAAGATGAAGTGACAATTTTATTACATCAAGTCACTAACTCATCATCGCTTTTGGACAAGAACATTAAGAATTATCTCTCCACCTTTAGGTGCAGTTTAGGGGTAGCCTACCCATAGCTCAGTTGGTAGAGCACTAACTTCACACACCAAGGGAAATGAGATTGATCCCCGGTAAAGTCGATTTTTTCTCCCGCCCCCCCCCCCTCGCCACCCCCAACCCTTCCACCCCCCGTACCGTTGTGGAATCGTACCGTTGTGGAATCGTACCGTTGTGGAATCGTACCGTTATGAAATCGTACCGTTGTGGAATGAGACCGTTGTGGAATGAGACCGTTGTGGAATCGTACCGTTGTGGAATGAGACCGTTGTGGAATGAGACCGTTGTGAAATCGTACCGTTGTGGAATCATATCGTTGTGGAATGAGACCGTTGTGGAATCGTACCGTTGTGGAATGATACAGTTGTGGAATCATACCGTTGTGGAATCGTACCGTTGTGGAATCGTACCGTTGTGGAATCGTACCGTTGTGGAATCATACCGTTGTGGAATCGTACCGTTGTGGAATCGTACCGTTGTGGAATGAGACAGTTGTGGAATCATACCGTTTTGGAATGAGACAGTTGTGAAATCGTACCGTTGTGGAATCGTACCGTTTGTAGAATCGTACCTTTGTGGAATCGTACCGTTGTGACTGCTCTTTGTGAAAACAATTATATTTGAAAATAGGTCAGATCACACACAGACATAGAGAGAAAATGGATATAGAAGAATATTTATACACACACACGCACATGCACACGCACGCACACACACACACACACACACACACACAGAGTGACACAGAGAAAGAGGGACCAAGAGAGAGAGAGATAGAGATAGAGAGAGAGAGAGAGAGAGAGAGAGAGAGAGAGAGAGAGAGAGAGGGACAGACAGACAGACAGACAGACAGAAGGGAGATAGCGAGCAAGAGGGAGAAAGAATGACACCACGGAAGAGAGAGAGAGAGAGAGAGAGAGAGAGAGAGAGAGAGAGAGAGAGAGAATTATATATAGGTCACCGAGATTCAGACCATGATATAACCCACATACAACGGTAGTTCCCTTCCCCAACCCCCTTTAATTTATCTACTTACTTATCTCATTCAAAATCACATAAACACACACACACACACTCACACACACGCACACACACACACACACACACATACACACACGTATATTCGCCATTATCATAACTAGCATGAGTTTGTGTATATGTATTATAATTTATATTTTGAGGCCACATTATAATTCTTGAGCTCGTCCAAAGAAAAGTGTGCAAAGTGAATGCGATATTCAAGGATGAATTAAATTGAAGTGGGTAAGTGTATCAAACATGATATTAAATTGTTGATTTTTGTGCTAATGGGAAGCGATCTGTTGATGGTATGCGTTGAGTAGGTAAAATACTCACAACAGCGTGATATAACGTACTAACAACAAAACTATGTCTACAAACATTTGGGTTTCTATCGTGGCCTTCGTATACTCATGGCCTGACCGTAGCCATCGTTAACTTATAGTCTGCCACTAGAACCCTCTAGGACTGGCAGTTTGACGTCATTTTTTTAGGTTTGTGTAGATAAGATAAGATAAGATAAGATATGATATGATATACTTTATCAATAAAGTATATATTTCCTGAATGGAAATTATCATAGTGTTACACATCATTCATCTTTATATTAGCACAGATTTATACACTGTCATGAACTAATTAATGAAAATACGAAGATAATTAAAAGCAAAATAAACATCAAATATTATAAAATATTCATAAAATATACAGCAGTTACATGCAATGCTATAAAAATCGGACATGAAAGTAGAATAGAGTTGTAATAATGGATTTGTAATGAAACTAGAATTTTGAAAATATATTGTGAAGGATTGTACATAGCCAACAACAGGTTGATAAAAAGTACATAAAGCATGGTGTTTGAATGAATAAATATATAATAAATAATGTAGATAGAGCACCATGTAAACATGCATAAGTGAATAGATTTTAGAGCGAACTAATTGATGAAAATACGAAGCTAATTATAAAAACAAGATAACATCAAATATATATAAAAATTGGACATGAAAGTAGAATAAAAGTTATAATGGATCTGTAATGTAAATAGAATTTTGAAAATAGATTGGGAAGGATTGCACATAGCCAACACAGGTTTTAAAAAAGTAAAAAAAAGCATGGTATTTCAATGTATAGATATATAATAAATAATGTAGATATAACACCATGTAAGCATGCATAAGTAAATAGATTTTAGAGCGAATAAAGTATCTTTCAAATGTCATGTAGTATAAATCATCCTAAAGTTTCGTATTGCTGATGGGAAAAATGAATTAAAATATCTTTGTCTTTTGTTTTTCTTATGTATTAGTCTGTTACTCCTGTGGCTTATTTTGATTTCGATGTACAGAGGGTGGAACTCGTCTCGTTGAATTTTGTTAATCTTAACATTAGCAATATCTTTGTGAAAATCTTCAAAATTGTCCCAGCCATCATTTTCTAACATTCGATTTGCATGCCTTATTATTCTATTTATTTTTATTACTTCAGATTGTTTACAATTTCCAACCCAAGTAACTACACAGACACAAAAAAGACTTATAATGCAAGATTTATAAAACAAAGATAAAATTGCTTTGTCAACATTTATGGAGTCCAGTCTCATCATCATGAATAACCTTGTCTTCATCTTATTAAGCACATTCCATGAATGATTTGTCCAGTCTAATTTTTCATTGACAATTATACCGAGGTATTTATACTCCTCTACCCTCTCTACCTTTTCCTTTTTAATAATTATATTTTCACGTAAGTTACCTTCTTTCCTCAAACCAAATATAATTTCTTTAGTTTTCTTTACATTGTTTACATTAAGTTTACATTAAGTAGCGTCTAGTGAGTTGTCGTTAGTAGAGCTCAAGGAAACAAGTTATTTCATTGGTTGAACTATTGAATACAACTTACGATTTGTTTTCTTTTGTGGCAAAAGACTGGCCTTTTGACGTCATTTTTTGGTCAGTGTCAGGCTATAACTTTACGATGGCTACGCTGACACTGACCAACAAATGACGTCAAAAGACAAGTCTTTGGACACAGAGAAAACAAATCGTGAGTTGTATTCAACAGTTCAACCAATGGAATCACTTTTTTCCTTGACCACTACTAAAGACAACTCACTAGGCGGTGCACAAACGAAATAATGACGTCAAAATGCCAGTCTTTTTGAGTTTCAGTGCCAGCTGTAACTTAACGATGGCTACGGTGTCAGGCTATAATTTAATTCCATGTTCTGATTGGTCAAAAATGTACTGGTTATTTGTCACGAAACTGTAATAACCAGACTATAAACGTTCAAGGTTACACATAGTTTTGTGTATTGGTCCGTTATATTTCCGGGTGGCAATGTTGTGAGTTTCTTAACCAAACACTTGTTTGGGCTGGGGTTTTTTACGTTCTTAAATCATGCTGACGACCAAAGGTCAGTAACGGCTAAAGATAGCATCACATTTTGGTTCATCGATTTTTTTAGAACTCGTTGATTGCTTGAAATATGAAGGACTACAGAATGAATTTGACTCAGCATCATCGCTACAAGGCTACTTGATATTGGAAGGATGAAACAAACTTCTTTGGGGGTCCCGATAGCTCAGTCGGTAAAGCACACGAGTCACATGCAAAGGGTCAGAAATCAATCCTAGGTGAAGACAAAGTTTATTTTGGACCTCTATCTATATTTATCTCTGGATCAAAGGCCCAATGGTTCTGAAGGACTAGATATTTTTAACAACGTCTTTAATTGACATGTTTCTATTTATAGGTCTTGCCTTATACTTGAGAATGACGGAATACATTAAGGACGATTATATAGACAACGACAAGGAGGAAGTTTCTGATGTTGCTGTTGTCTTTGCAGCAAAGTTAGGAGATGATGAAGACGATGACGATGATGACGTTGATGATGATGATGATTATGATCCTCCATCGTTCGAGAAAGTTCTGGAATGTCTCGGTATGCCGGGTCGATACCAAATTGTTCAGCTTGTACTTCCAAAAGTAACACTGGTCACAGTTGGTTTCATGGTCTTGTCTATTGTCTTTACAGGTAAGATAGAAAATAGTCTCATTGCATTATCATCATCATCATCATCATCATCGTCATGATTATAATTATCAAGTTCTCAATTTCCTTAGGATGTATAATCTTTGGACAACTTTCTTAGATATTATATTAATATGTTGAGAGAAATTGAGGGAACTATCAATGGTTATTCCTAAATATTTAAAATATTCAACTATCTCAACATCATCTTTACCGATCGTCACATGCTTTAAGTCGTTTTTATTTTTTACACCAAACACCTGTTCTTTCGTTTTTTCAACATTTAATTCAAGCTGATTTTGTTCACACCAATCGGTGAATATATTAATTTGTTTGAAATAATTCTTTCGGTAACTTTATCTTTTAATAAACCAAGAATAGCAGTATCATCTGCATATTTCACTATAAAACAATTTTCAAAGGATGGTCTGCAGTTGTTTGTGTATAAGATGTACAGGATTGGGGAACTCACGCAGCCTGGGGGACATCCGTTCGACAACGTTCTTTTGTTGGAGATAATTTCACCCAATTTTACACATTGTGGTCTATGGGTCAAAAACTCTTTATACCATTTAATAAGATAGTTTGGAATATCCATGTTGCACAACTTTTGAAGCAAAATATCTGTGTTCATGGCATTAGAAGCAGACGAAAAGTCGACCTTCAGGATTCTGGCGTAATTCGAGGGCGTTTGGTCAAGGTGTTTTGAGATCGAATTTGTGGCGGTTAAAAGTGCGTCTTCTACACTGAGATGTTGCTGGTATGCAAATTGGTACGGATCTAGCAATTTCAGGTCATGACATTTTTGTAGGAGCTCACATTAAAAAATTTTTCTAAACATTTCATGACAAGCGACGTAAGCGCCACTGGACGGAAGTCGTTCAATACGGTTGGGCAACGCTTTTTTGGAACTGGAACGACAATCGATGTTTTCCAAAGTACTGGCACTGATTGTTCATCGATTGACCTTTGAAAATTTTTTTTGGTATAAGGTATAGCCAGTTGTTGGTGACAGTTTTTCAAAATAGTTCCGGTAGTGTTGTCTGGTCCTGGTGCTTTATGTTCTTTACATCGCCGCAAGAGGGAGCTTATAGTTTCTTCTTCAATATCTGGAGGTGGCTCATTGTTATTTGACAAACCGTTGTGCACAGATGGGAGCCTGTGAAAACGACAGTAAAAATCATTTAATTTGTTGACACCATTTATCGTTTTTCCTTGTGGGAATGTTCGTTTCTTTTGGTCTACTCCTCCCATTTGCTTTATCATCTCCCTTACTTTCCTTGCGCAGCCCGATCTCAGTTGTCGCTCCATTTTGTTTTTGTATTCGACCTTCTCTTCTTTTATTGTATTTCTGATCTCCTTTCCCTTTTCAAATAATAGTTTAATGTCACCACTCATATAGGCAATGTTCTTTTCGTTGAGTCGATATTTAAGTCGCTTTGTAACCCATGGTTTATTGTTAGGAAATATCCTAATGTCTTTTTTTTCCACGCATAAATCCACACAAAATGCAATAAAACATGTCACAGTTTAAGATCATCCATCAATACTGTCTCCTTCTACCATCAATGTCTCCCACCGAGTACAGTCAAAACAGCCGTTCAGTCGTTGGATTGCCTCTTGAGTCCAGGTATGGCGATATACTACAGTTGGTTTCTCAATTCTTAATTTAGAGATGTACGTCGGTACTAAGTGAATTGTATTATGATCAGATGTGGCTATCGGTTGTTTTTTTAGCGCTTTGTAGGCGTTCTTTATATTGCTATAGCACAGATCAAGCGTGTTGTTTCCTCGTGTTTTGCAGGTGACGAACTGTTCTAGTCCAGCTATGGGCAGCTGACAGTGATTAAAATCATCAACAATAATAAGTGGACTGTCCGGGTGACGTAGTAGTAATGACGATACATGCTCATTTATTAATTGGTATGCTTTATCAATTTTTGTGCCTGGTGGAATATAAACATTAACAATGGTCACAACCCGAAACTCCCGAAGCAAGGAGTGTGGACGCAGAGACAAAGAAAGTAGTTCAATATCAGGCGTGTCGATTTGATCTTTTATATTTACAATTTTACACCATCTATCATTCACGTATATGCATAGACCTCTCCTTTTGTTTTTCTCTAATGACGTGTCTCTATCCTTTCTGTACAAAGTAAAATTTGCCAAATCAATACTACTATCGGTGTCCATAGACGAAAGCCATGTTTCCGTAAAACAAATAATGCATGCATTTTTATAATCATAATCAAACTTGGAGAGAGCAGTGAGGGTATCTATCTTATTACAAAGAGATCTAACATTGGAAAGTATTATTGAAGAGAGTGGTGGTAGATCCTCGTCTAAGAGTCTATGAAGCTTTGAGCACGTTCAGTAGATATTGCGCTATAGAATTGCTCGAGGATGTTGTTGCTGTTGTTGTTATTATTATTGTTGTTGTTTTTGTTTTACCACCAATGAACGTTCTTTTTCTTTTCTTTTTTCTGTCTTTCTCTTCGCCAGGTCACACACCCTACCACGAATGCAAGAAAGTGAATGACACAGAGCTCATCAACCAATACACGTCGGAACACAACACAAATGTCACATCTGCGCATGTCTTTTACGATTCATGTGACATTAAAATAACGCTACTCTCGAATCAAAGCAACAACATAAAAACGACAACTTTCTCAAGGAGCTGCCCAAACGGCCGTGACTTTTTCTCCGCCGTAGACACCTCGTACAACACAGAATGGGATCTCGTCTGCGAATCCAAATGGAAGGTTGAATTCACCCATGCTTCTCTCACAATTGGGCAAATCATTGGCGGACTGATATCGTCACCAATGTCCGACCGCTATGGGAGGAAACCTGTTTTCGTGATCGCATCGTGCCTTTGTTGTCTTATAGAAGTAGCTCATATCTTCGCTCCAGGAATTTTCATCGTTTACATTATCAGGTTTTTTAGTGGACTGGCCGCTCAGGCGGCTGTAACTTGTGGTACGATTTTGAGCATTGAACTAGTCGTTCCCAGACATAGACAAATAGTGAGCGTAGCGTATTATGTAGGCGGAGTTTGCACGGCTACAATCGTGGGAGGCGTGGCTTATTTCGTCCAAGACAAAAATTGGCGGTATTTTCATGGCGTCAGTATTGGAACGGGTTTTATCGCGTTTTTAACGCCTTTCATTTTAAAAGAATCGCCTAGGTGGCTGGTGGCAAATCAGAGATTTAAAGAAGCCCTTGACATTCTCAAAATAGCCTGTCGGCACAATGGTAAAGATTTTGAAATTCTACAACAAAAATTCAACGCTTATATTGAATATGAATATTCAACCTCAATATCATCCGTTGAGCCTTTGGTGATAAAAACATTTACAAGCAATTCAGATAAAGAGAATGGAAGTTTCGACTCTTTGTCTAGGGAAATCACAATATCCCCAAATCAGGAAAGTACAAAAATGGGTACTCACTGGAATGAGAGCACCAAAAAGCCTGTTTCGAACTCACAATTTCACTTGCTTTGTCACAGAAGACTCCTGATTCTAATGGTTGTTAGTTGGTACTTGTGGCTCACGAATGTCTTAACATACTACGGTCTGTATATTACATCTTCTGTACTCGCCGGGAACCGATTTTTAAATTTTATTCTGATGGGCGTGGTGGAGTTGCCTGGTTTGGCTCTAGTTCTATATATGATGAACAAATTGGGGCGTCGAGTTGTCTTCGGGGTTTTCATGGCGTCGACAGGACTCTGCTTGATGGTCTCAGCTTTGATGTCGACTGTTGGCGAGAACCTTTCTGGATCTGAGACTGTCGTAGCTGCTATGTTTATTCTTGGGAAATTCTCAATCACGGCATCTTTCGCCGTTTTATACGTCATCACTCCGGAGATGTTTCCGACCAATGTGAGGACGACAGCCCACGGATTTTCTAGCGCTTTGGGAAGATTAGGGTCGATGGTCGCGCCTTTCATGCGTTTATTTCACGATGAAGTGAGATGGGGTCCGGCCCTTGTGTTCACCGTAATGAGTTTTGGGGCTGTACTCGTGAGTTTGTATTTGCCAGAGACGAAGGATAAAGATCTACCAACGACTTTAGAGGATATGATTGGTCAGATTAAGTCGAAGAAAGTTAAAAATAGCAAGAAGACAGCAAAGTCTTGTTAAAAGTGACTAGTCACCTAATAAAGGTATTATGTCAGATTGGATTAGATGATGAAATTGAATGTATAGGCTAATAAATGTTACATGGGTTAAATACGCCTATATGTGTGGCTATGTGGTCTAGTGGTAAGACACTCGTTTTCAGATCGGAAGAGCCTGGTTGAGTCCTTGGAAAAGGCTATTTACTCACATTCTGTGGCCGTACTCAGGTGTAAAATGAGTAAATGTCGCAAAAAAATTGTAATATCGCCTCGCAAGGTCATTACTCGTCCTACATGCTAAGTGTTGCTGTTGTACACCTTATACACATTGTAAAGCGGTTTGAACACGTTTAGTGGATATTGCCCTATACAAATGCTCAAGTTTTTTTTGTCGTTATTAAAAAAAAAAACTTTAAGTACAAAAAAGAAACAAAATGACATCTTTCTTATCATGTTATATAATTTTCAATATATTTTTCGTCATTTGACGACCCCAATAGCTCAGTTGGTAGAGCACTCGCTTCACACGCAAAGGGACAAAGATCAATCCCGGGTAAAGTTGAAACTATTTTCTGACCTTGTCGTTCCAGCAGTGATTGGTTAGCTGGATGTTTTTTTATCTGACAGAGAATGCTTTTCCATAGACTAGAGTCGTATCCAAAGGGTAGCAAGCAATTGCTATTGTGTCCATGTTACGATATAGAAACGGAGATAAACCCCCGGCTCCATGGGCCTGATGGACTCTGACTTAATACATACATCACGTCGTACGCCACGAAATATGCCGTTTCGATACGATTTGGTTACAAATCAATTATAGAATACACCCATTTATACAGCGCATTTGTAAAAGAAAAGAAAAAAGAAAAGAAAAAAGTTGAGCTTTTATATAGAGAACTATTCACTAAATGTGCTCAAAGTGCTATACAAGAGGTCCCTGACCAACAGCAACACATATTATGTAGGACGAGACATGACGCCTGTTAGGCGATATTTCAATTTTTCGGACAAAGAGAATGCTTTTAACGGTCAGGTACTTGTTTTACAACTGAGTGCGGTGAGAGAATGTGAGTAAAGAGCCTTTTCCAAGGACTCAATTATGCTCCGATCAAGGCTCAAACCCAAGACCTTCCGATCCAAAAGCGAGTCTCATACCACTAGACCATATAGCCGCTCGAAAGTTCTGATATTCACAATATTATTATATTGTTTTGGCCACAATCGCCTTTTAAATAAGTTCCAAGAAGCCTTATAGATGTTTGAGTAAGTGTGTGTGGCGTGTTCGTGCACGTGTGTGTGTGTCAGTGTGTTTGTATGTGTGTGTGTGTGTGATTTCGCGCATTGTTTTACGCAGTTCAGTTTTTACGTATATGTAATATCTTCTTCTTCTTCAGTCCTCATCCCACATTGGTTATGGACCACAGACCAGAGAGAGAGTGTGCTGTGGTATGGACCGCCGGTGAAACTTTTGCATCCTCTTCTATTGTTGGCCATTCCTCATCCCACAGCGGGTATGGACCACAGATGAAACTTTTCCATACTCCTCTGTCGTTGGCCAGTCTTTCCATTTCGTGCCATATGGACCACCGATGAAACTTTTCCATCCTCTTCTGTCGTGGCCAGTCTTTCCATCTCGTGCCATATGGACCACAGATGAAACTTTTCCATCCTCTTCTGTCGTTGGCCAGTCTTTCCATCTCGTGCCATATGGACCACCGATGAAACTTTTCCACCCTCTTCTGTCGTTGGCCAGTCTTTCCATCTCTTGTCAGTGCATCCTAGACCAGACCTCTCCATTTCTACCGGAAGTCTCTCATCCAGGTTGACCTTGGTCTTCCTTTTTTCCTCTTTCCGGTTGGATTCCATTGCAAGGCTGTCCTTGTGACATTGTCCTTTGGTTTCATCAATGTGTGTCCTATCATTGTCCTTTGGTTTCATCAATGTGTGTCCTATTATTGTCCTTTGATTTCCTCAATGTGTGTCCTATCATTGTCCTTTGGTTTCATCCATGTGTGTCCTATCATTGTCCTTTGGTTTCATCAATGTGTGTCCTATCATTGTCCTTTGGTTTTATCAATGTGGGTCCTATCATTGTCCTTGGTTTCCTCAATGTGTGTCCTATATTGTCCTTTGGGTTTCATCAATGTGTGTCCTATCATTGTCCTTTGGTTTCTCAATGTGTGTCCTATCATTGTCCTTTGGTTTCATCAATGTGTGTCCTATCATTGTCCTTTGGTTTCATCAATGTGTGTCCTATCATTGTCCTTTGGTTTCATCAATGTGTGTCCTATCATTGTCCTTTGGTTTCCTTAATGTGTGTCCTATCATTGTCCTTTGGTTTCATCAATGTGTGTCCTATCATTGTCCTTTGGTTTTATCAATGTGTGTCCTATCATTGTCCTTGGTTTCCTCAATGTGTGTCCTATATTGTCCTTTGGTTTCTCAATGTGTGTCCTATCATTGTCCTTTGGTTTCATCAATGTGTGTCCTATCATTGTCCTTTGGTTTCATCAATGTGTGTCCTATCATTGTCCTTTGGTTTCATCAATGTGTGTCCTATCATTGTCCTTTGGTTTCATCAATGTGTGTCCTATCATTGTCCTTTGGTTTCTAATGTGTGTCCTATCATTGTCCTTTGGTTTCATCAATGTGTGTCCTATCATTGTCCTTTGGTTTCTTAATGTGTGTCCTATCATTGTCCTTTGGTTTCATCAATGTGTGTCCTATCATTGTCCTTTGGTTTCATCAATGTGTGTCCTATCATTGTCCTTTGGTTTCATCAATGTGTGTCCTATCATTGTCCTTTGGTTTCTCAATGTGTGTCCTATCATTGTCCTTTGGTTTCATCAATGTGTGTCCTATCATTGTCCTTTGGTTTCATCAATGTGTGTCCTATCATTGTCCTTTGGTTTCATCAATGTGTGTCCTATCATTGTCCTTTGGTTTCATCAATGTGTGTCCTATCATTGTCCTTTGGTTTCATCAATGTGTGTCCTATCATTGTCCTTTGGTTTCATCAATGTGTGTCCTATCATTGTCCTTTGGTTTCATCAATGTGTGTCCTATCATTGTCCTTTGGTTTCATCAATGTGTGTCCTATCATTGTCCTTTGGTTTCATCAATGTGTGTCCTATCATTGTCCTTTGGTTTCATCAATGTGTGTCCTATCATTGTCCTTTGGTTTCATCAATGTGTGTCCTATCATTGTCCTTTGGTTTCATCAATGTGTGTCCTATCATTGTCCTTTGGTTTCATCAATGTGTGTCCTATCATTGTCCTTTGGTTTCATCAATGTGTGTCCTATCATTGTCCTTTGGTTTCATCAATGTGTGTCCTATCATTGTCCTTTGGTTTCATCAATGTGTGTCCTATCATTGTCCTTTGGTTTCATCAATGTGTGTCCTATTCATCACCATTTCTTTTGTATAATAATTGCCTTTCGACTGCATTTTGTCCTGTTGTTCCCCACACTTCTTCGTTATTAATTTTGTCAATCCATTTTACTTCTCTATAAATTGAGACCAAATCAATGTAGGATGGTTGGGGAGGGGGGAAGAGAGTGAGAGCAAGTTCACGTTATGTTCCACTGCGATGTTAAACTGTTGGGATAGCGACTCAATGTAATGGTGTGTAACATGTGCATGTTTACTGTTTTCCGTGTGTTAGATTGACATTTTGCTGTGTTGTCGATAGCGACAAGTAACACATTACTCTCCTATCAGTTGGTACCATATTTTTGGTGTTAACATCATATTATCAGAAAAAAGTGACAAGACAGAGTATATAGATATTAAGGGTTTGACATGTTGTACATATGTGGTAAATCATAATTACAAACCCAATAAGGATAGGGTGTCTTTCTGTGTGCCTTTGTTTTTGAAATGATTTTGTTTAAATACTTGTCGCTTGTTTTTACAAGCTGTAGACAAGCGCTTTGTGCCATCAAATAGATATATGATATTTCTTTGATATCATATAAATCGACATGCATTAACTTACATCCATCCAATGCCGAACTAAGGCGACGTGCATACCTTTGTAGGCCTGATCACTGAACCCAATTATGGGCTCGTTTTTACATTGTTGTAATGGAAAATATTTTACATTGGTTTGAGAGTATTTCATTGACAACAATGAGCTCATAACAATAGGGATTGGGATTTTAAAATAGATTTAAGAGTAGCGCCCCTTTGTTTGAAGCCGCGTCTTGACAACCGACAGACGCTATCGCCATTATTAGTACCAATCATTAGCGGGAAGTTCAGTAAGTTTAGGAAGGGTTGTCTCATTGTATCATTTATCATCTTTTATTTTCAATTTGTAGTCTACATCATATTTTGTTAACATTTCATAATGGAGAAAGCTAAAAAAAAACATCTACGTTGATTATGATATGCATTTTTGTACAGAAATAAGAATAATAAATTTTGTATTTGGAGCGATTGGCTTGCAGTTGGTTTGTTTACAAAACATGCCCTTACAGAGAGAACGTCAACATGGTTTTGCGCATGCGTCTCTCTCGTCCTCGCTTCCGGTGAAGTGTCTCATGCCGCTTTCAAGTAAGGTCATCTGGAGGAAGCTTAGGCGTCCTTAAATGACGAAGCGTGCTTTAATTCGAAGTAGACATAACACAAAAATGTCCATAATAAATGAAAGTTAATGATTTATTTTCCTTTATTAGTCATGATAGCGAAACACCACTCGATTCTGCAGCGTTATTTACCGTTATAATAGAAAACGGTAGGGACTGCCTGTGATTGTGAAAATACTAACGAAAGAGTGAAATTGGAGGGGCTTCGAATAGGAACGATACAGACAATGGACGTTTAGGGTACAAACCTTGGAAAACAAATAAAATAAAAGTACTAGAAGTAGTCGTAGTAGTAGTAATAATAATAATGATAATAATAATAATAATAATAATAATAATAATAATAATAATAATAATAATAATAATAATAATAATAATAATAAATAATAAATAATAATAATAATAATAATAATAATAATAATAATAATAATAATAATAATAATAATAATAATAATAATAATAATAATAATAATATAATATAATAATAATAATAATAATAATAATAATAATAATAATAATAATAATAATAATAATAATAATAATAATAATAATAATAATAATAATAATAGTTGAAGTAGAAGCAGCAGTAGTAGTAGTAGTAGTAGTAGTAGTAGTAGTAGTAGTAGTAGTAGTAGTAGTAGTAGTAGTAGTAGTAGTAACAGCAGTAGTAGTAGTTGTAGTAGTAGTAGTAATAATAATAATAATAATAATAATAATAATAATAATAATAATAATAATAATAATAATAATAATAGTTTAGTAGTAGTAGTAGTAGTAGTAGTAGTAGTAGTAGTAGTAGTAGTAGTAGTAGTAGTAGTAGTATTGTAGTAGTAGTTGTAGTACTACTAGTAGTAGTAGTAGTAGTAGTTGTAATAGTGGTAATAGTAGTACTTATTTACAAATCTGATATCACGTATTGTGATGATAATTTCATTTGGCAAGACAATATTAAAACAAGCCCATAATTGATTTCGGTTAGCAGACATACAACGCTCTCAATTCTCAGATATTACTTTTACACCTGAATACGGTGAGAGAATGTGAATAAAGAGCCTTTTTTTAAATGAGTGAACTATGCGTCGCTCATGGCGAGGCTCTAACCAAAGCCTTTGATCGTGAAGGCGAGGCTCTAACCCTGGATCTTCGGTCCGAAGGCGGGTGTCATACCACTAGACCACATAGCCACACCAAGAATTTGGGTTTTCTGGCCATAGTGAGAAAAGATGGGATTCGTCGGTATGCAACAGGATATATATAATATTAAAGTATAATTTTGTTCAAATACGACAATATTGTTTCGAGCATTCGCTATCTTCGGAATGAGAGCTAATTCTCGAACAATATTGCAGAAGTTAAACAAAATTATACTTAAAATATTTTATAAAAAGCTCCTTTCATCAAAAAGTTGAGCACTATTATTTCATGGTTTTGTTTTCATTATATATATATATATATATATATATATAATATATATATATATATATTATATATATATATATATATATATATATATATATATATATATACTCTTCTGCCATATCAAACCTTTTTTTAAAAATCGGGGCCCAAAATTGCTCGTACAGCCAATGTTAACTTTTCGCCAACGAGCACAGAGTTACTGGCAAATCTAAAAACTATAAAACTATTTTTTACAGATTGATATAGGAGTGGCTTGCAAACCTTTTATAAATTAAATGTAATTTTATCATCTAATGACTCAAATGATTATTTATAAAATCTGCAAGGGCATAATGATCGGTCATTTGTCGGATGCGTTGCCAGATTAATTTGCGCGCACCTACAGAGTTTATGACGGAAACGATAACGATCGTTGATGGCTCAAAAGATTCGTCTCGATCTATGTTCATTTTCATAATAAGTTAGAAAAGGGCCTAATTATAATATCATTTATTTCTCACGTTCTTAATTAGTTCTAAAAATACCCCACAAAATTTTGGCGTGAAATTTCGTCGTTCGATCTATTAAAACGACCCCCCTGAAGTCCTGGTTTTGAAAGTTTTTAACAAGATAAGGATCATTTTAATCAATCGATATTTGAAGGGCGATTTTTATGGTCTAAATTTTAAAAATACCTATTTGTTTTTTTTTTTGTTTTTTTGTTTTTAAGTACGACAATGTTGTTTGTCTGACCTAGTGGGCAGCGGGGGTACATACTGTGTCTTCTATCCCCTTATATCTGTTTTCCAATTTTGCTTTCTGTCTTTGTCTCGGAATGAGATTATTTGGTCCTGGCTGGGAGGGAAACAGTCAATCACATTGTTATTGTTTTGGGAAATGACATTTTTTCCTTGTAAATCACCTCTCTGTTATGTATTGTTATACTTGTTATTTTGAATGTATAATGTAAGCCTTTGAGTGTATTCCTCTTTGTTGGGTATTGTGCTTGTGTCCGGATGAGACTTATAGGTGATCTCAAACTAAGTACATTGGTGATATGCTCTTGGAATCTACATCTGATTCCTTTTTGTCACCAGTTCCCCTTTGTCTTACTTTTTCTTGGCTGCTTTAATTGTAATTCTAGAATTTGACAATCCCATTTTCTTTCTTATTACTGGCACTGATATGACATAAATATGTTGCAAGCGCCGTAAGAAACTTACAAACAAACAAACAACAATGTTGTGTCTGTTCGATCTTGTCTATTAACCAAGTCGCTCTGGATGTGTGTCAAGTTCGGATTGGCTACGTCATCAACAGATTCTGATGACAATGGCGTGGAGAGGTAAAGCTGATCAGATAAGATATCAACAATTTGCTGTACTCTGAAAACAAAACAACAACACGTAATTAAAATTTTGGCCAGAAAACCCGTCCTTCAAATATCAATCGATTAAAATAACCCTCAGCTAGACAAAAACTCTCAAACCTGGGACTTCAATGAAGACTTCACGTGTCCCAGGTTTGAGAGTTTTTTTTACAAGATTAATAGTCATTTTAACCGATCGATATTTGAAGGCGCATTTTCTGGCCAAAATTTTAAATACAAGTTAATTGCTGTTGTTTTTATTCCAGAGTACTCGAGTACTGAAAGTGATTCGGTACTATAGAGATAACAGTGCTGCTCCGATTACGTGAATTGTTGACGAGGAGTTCATGGACGTCAGATAACGCATCATTCATCTGGGTGGTCAATTTGGCGTTTTCACTGCCAGATTCGAAAAACTTGGTGGACTGTTTTTTTGGGGGGAGGTGTGTGTGGGGGAGGGGGGGGGGGAGTGTTGGGTTTGGGTTTTGTTCGGGATATTTGTTTTGTTTTGTTTTCTTTTTTCTGTTTTTTTTTGGGGGGGTGTTTTGTTTTGTTTTGTTTTGTTTTGTTTTGTTTTGTTTTATTTTGTTTGTTATTTTTAAAGCTGTAGGCACGGAAATCACTTGATATTCACCATTTCATTGACATCTTAACATTGGATTTTCAAAATATACAATATTTTATCATTACACTTGTGAGATGAGAGGGAATGTGATTTTATCATGACACAGTCATGGCAACGGAACGATAACATTTAGGTTTAAATTTATTTCTTCTTTTGTGTGTATTTAAAAGGAAAAAGTGATGACTTTTGAGATTTGGCATTGTATTTTAAACCATTTAGCATTTTTCTGTGGCTTGTTTGGCATTGTTTGAAAAATGAATTCTGGTAACCCTGCACCGTCAATCCAGCCGCCTTGTTCTGAACTTTCTGCAATCTTTAAATATTGTAACTGGGACAACAAATGAGCAGCGCATAGTCAAGTCTTCTAAGAATGAAAGAAGTGACAAGCGTGTACTGCTGCCTATTGGGTCTTAAAATAATATTTTTAGTGGTAAGGGGACAATGGTGATTAAGCACTTCGGATACAATCTTGTTATAATGATTCACCATGTCGGACCCAGAATTGGAAGATGAAATTATTCCATTCAAGTTTGAGATTTGAATATCATTTGAAATGTAAATGTTGCTGCTCGAAGCTCGAAGAAATACATTGTGTGACGTCACTACCACATTATCTCATTCGTCTGAAGTGTTTCATTCGTTCTGTATTGTTGATAAAGGGCAAACCCGAAAGGTCCATTTTTATCTGTTGTCGTATATTAGATTGAAGCTTACGTTCAATTTCACATTGCTACTTATATCATTTGAAAATGCGTTAAGATCAATACCTCTTAATTTACGAAATGTTTTAAGTCTCTTCTTAGGTTTAGATCGCAAGACGTCGACAGTTGAAATATTATAGCTGTGGTTGGAAATAGAACAGTCTTCAACTTTGACTGATATTATGTTGTTGTCAGTTTTATCAGCTAAGACAAGGTCGAGTATATGGCCGCCAATCTGGGTCGGTTCAGCGACATGCTGCACTAGATTGTGAGTTTCCAAAAAATGTGTGTAAATGTTTTGCAGCGACTGCCATTCATACTGTGTAGATGTAAATTAAAAACCCCCATTACCTCCTCCTCACCTCCCCCTCCTCCTCCATTCATACTGTGTAGATGTAAATTAAAAACCCCCATTACCTCCTCCTCACCTCCCCTCCTCTCCATTCATACTGTGTAGATGTAAATTAAAAACCCCATTACCTCCTCCTCACCTCCCCCTCCTCCTCCATTCATACTGTGTAGATGTAAATTAAAAACCCCCATTACCTCCTCCTCACCTCCCCCTCCTCCTCCATTCATACTGTGTAGATGTAAATTAAAAACCCCCATTACCTCCTCCTCACCTCCCCCTCCTCCTCCATTCATACTGTGTAGATGTAAATTAAAAACCCCCATTACCTCCTCCTCACCTCCCCTCCTCCTCCATTCATACTGTGTAGATGTAAATTAAAAACCCCCATTACCTCCTCCTCACCTCCCCTCCTCCTCCATTCATACTGTGTAGATGTAAATTAAAAACCCCCATTACCTCCTCCTCACCTCCCCTCCTCCTCCATTCATACTGTGTAGATGTAAATTAAAAACCCCCATTACCTCCTCCTCACCTCACCCTCCTCCTCCTTCATTCTGTGTAGATGTAAATTAAAAACCCCATTACCTCCTCCTCACCTCCCCTCCTCCTCCATTCATACTGTGTAGATGTAAATTAAAAACCCCCATTACCTCCTCCTCACCTCCCCCCTCCTCCATTCATACTGTGTAGATGTAAATTAAAAACCCCCATTACCTCCTCCTCACCTCCCCTCTCCTCCATTCATACTGTGTAGATGTAAATTAAAAACCCCATTACCCTCCTCACTCACCTCCCTCCTCCCCATTCATACTGTGTAGATGTAAATTAAAAACCCCCATTACCTCCTCCTCACCTCCCCCTCCTCCTCCATTCATACTGTGTAGATGTAAATTAAAAACCCCCATTACCTCCTCCTCACCTCCCCCTCCTCCTCCATTCATACTGTGTAGATGTAAATTAAAAACCCCCATTACCTCTCCTCACCTCCCCCTCCTCCTCCATTCATACTGTGTAGATGTAAATTAAAAACCCCATTACCTCCTCCTCACCTCCCCCCTCCTCCATTCATACTGTGTAGATGTAAATTAAAAACCCCATTACCTCCTCCTCACCTCCCCCTCCTCCTCCATTCATACTGTGTAGATGTAAATTAAAAACCCCCATTACCTCCTCCTCACCTCCCCCTCCCCTCCTTTCATACTGTGTAGATGTAAATTAAAAACCCCATTACCTCCTCCTCACCTCCCCCTCCTCCTCCATTCATACTGTGTAGATGTAAATTAAAAACCCCCATTACCTCCTCCTCACCTCCCCCCCTCCTCCATTCATACTGTGTAGATGTAAATTAAAAACCCCCATTACCTCCTCCTCACCTCCCCTCCTCCTCCATTCATACTGTGTAGATGTAAATTAAAAACCCCCATTACCTCCCCTCACCTCCCCCTCCTCCTCCATTCATACTGTGTAGATGTAAATTAAAAAACCCCATTACCTCCCCCTCCTCCATTCATACTGTGTAGATGTAAATTAAAAACCCCCATTACCTCCCCCTCACCTCCCCCTCCTCCTCCATTCATACTGTGTAGATGTAAATTAAAAACCCCCATTACCTCCCCCTCCTCCTCCATTCATACTGTGTAGATGTAAATTAAAAACCCCCATTACCTCCTCCTCACCTCCCCTCCTCCTCCATTCATACTGTGTAGATGTAAATTAAAAACCCCCATTACCTCCTCCTCACCTCCCCCTCCTCCTCCATTCATACTGTGTAGATGTAAATTAAAAACCCCCATTACCTCCTCCTCACCTCCCCCTCCTCCTCCATTCATACTGTGTAGATGTAAATTAAAAACCCCATTACCTCCTCCTCACCTCCCCCTCCTCCTCCATTCATACTGTGTAGATGTAAATTAAAAACCCCCATTACCTCCTCCTCACCTCCCTCTCCTCCTCCATTCATACTGTGTAGATGTAAATTAAAAACCCCCATTACCTCCTCCTCACCTCCCCCTCCTCCTCCATTCATACTGTGTAGATGTAAATTAAAAACCCCATTACCTCCTCCTCACCTCCCCCTCCTCCTCCATTCATACTGTGTAGATGTAAATTAAAAACCCCCATTACCTCCTCCTCACCTCCCCCTCCTCCTCCATTCATACTGTGTAGATGTAAATTAAAAACCCCCATTACCTCCTCCTCACCTCCCCTCCTCCTCCATTCATACTGTGTAGATGTAAATTAAAAACCCCCATTACCTCCTCCTCACCTCCCCTCCTCCTCCATTCATACTGTGTAGATGTAAATTAAAAACCCCATTACCTCCTCCTCACCTCCCCCTCCTCCTCCATTCATACTGTGTAGATGTAAATTAAAAACCCCCATTACCTCCTCCTCACCTCCCCCTCCTCCTCCATTCATACTGTGTAGATGTAAATTAAAAACCCCCATTACCTCCTCCTCACCTCCCCCTCCTCCTCCATTCATACTGTGTAGATGTAAATTAAAAACCCCCATTACCTCCTCCTCACCTCCCCCTCCTCCTCCATTCATACTGTGTAGATGTAAATTAAAAACCCCCATTACCTCCTCCTCACTCCCCTCCTCCTCCATTCATACTGTGTAGATGTAAAT
This sequence comes from Berghia stephanieae, assembly GCF_034508935.2. Classification (NCBI taxonomy): domain Eukaryota; kingdom Metazoa; phylum Mollusca; class Gastropoda; order Nudibranchia; family Aeolidiidae; genus Berghia; species Berghia stephanieae. The sequence goes on along the minus strand of NC_088368.1, from coordinate 2,642,194 downwards.
TAAAAACCCCCATTACCTCCTCCTCACCTCCCCTCCTCCTCCATTCATACTGTGTAGATGTAAATTAAAAACCCCCATTACCTCCTCCTCACCTTCCCCTCCTCCTCCATTCATACTGTGTAGATGTAAATTAAAAACCCCCATTACCTCCTCCTCACCCCCCCCTCCTCCTCCAGTCATACTGTGTAGATGTAAATTAAAAACCCCCATTACCTCCTCCTCACCTCCCCTCCTCCTCCATTCATACTGTGTAGATGTAAATTAAAAACCCCATTACCTCCTCCTCACCTCCCCTCCTCCTCCATTCATACTGTGTAGATGTAAATTAAAAACCCCCATTACCTCCTCCTCACCTCCCCTCCTCCTCCATTCATACTGTGTAGATGTAAATTAAAAACCCCATTACCTCCTCCTCACCTCCCCCTCCTCCTCCATTCATACTGTGTAGATGTAAATTAAAAACCCCCATTACCTCCTCCTCACCTCCCCCTCCTCCTCCATTATTTATGTCAAGTTAATTCCAGCCGAGTAATGGAATCGTACGGTTGTAGAATGAGGCCGTTGTTACTGCTGTCTTTGTGAAAACAATTATATTTGAATGTAGGTCAGATCACACACAGACACAGACACAGGAATATTTATACACACACAGAGAGAGGGAGAGATAGAGAGAGAGAGAGAGAGAGAGAGAGAGAGAAAGAGAAAGAGAGACGCACGCATGCACACACACAGACACATACAGAGAGAGAGAGAGAGAGAGAGAGAGAGAGAGAGAGAGAGAGACGCACGCATGCACACACACACACACACACACACAGAGAGAGAGAGAGAGAGAGAGAGAGAGAGAGAGAGAATTATATATAGGTCACCGAGAACCAGACATGATATAACCCACATACAACGGTAGTTCCCTTCCCCAACCCCCAACCTCATCCCAACCCCCTTTAATTTATCTCCTTACTTATCTCATTCAAAATCACACACACACACATATAATATATATATTCGCCGTTATCATAACTAGCATGAGTTTGTGTATATGTATTATAATATAATATATTTGTATGCCCCATTATCATTGTCGAGCTCGTCCAAAGAATAGTGTGCAAAGTGAATGCGATATTCAAGGATGAATTAAATTGAAGTGGGTAAGTGTATCAAACATGATATTAAAGTGTTGATTTTTGTGCTAATGGGAAGCGATCTGTTGATGGTATGCGTTGAGTAGGTAAAATACTCACAACAGCGTGATATAACGTACTAACAACAAAACTATGTCTACAAACATTTGGGGTTCTATCGTGGCCTTCGTGTACTCATGGCCTGACCGTAGCCATCGTTAACTTATAGCCTGCCACTAGAACCCTCTAGAACTGGCAGTTTGACGTCATTTTTTAGGTTTGTGTAGATAAGATAAGATAAGATAAGATATGATATACTTTATCAATAAAGTATATCTTTCCTGAATGGAAATTATCATAGTGTTACACATCATTCATCTTTATATTAGCACATATTTATACACTGTCATGAATTAATTGATGAAAATACGAAGATAATTAAAAGCAAAATAAACGTCAAATATAATAAAATATTTATAAAATATACAGCAGTTACATGCAATGCTAAAAAAATCGGACATGAAAGTAGAATAGAGTTGTAATAATGGATTTGTAATGTAAATAGAATTTTGAAAATAGATTGTGAAGGATTGCACATAGCCAACACAGGTTGATAAAAAGTAAACATAAAGCATGGTGTTTGAATGTATAAATATATAATAAATAATATAGATATAGCACCATGTAAACATGCATAAGTAAATAGATTTTTGAGCCAACTAATTGATGAAAATACGAAGCTAATTAGCCTGACACCATAACCATCGTTAAGTTATAGCATGGCACTGAAACCCAAAAAGACTGGCATTTGACGTCATATTATTTGGTTTTTGCAATGCCTAGTGAGTTGTAGTTAGAAGTACTCATGGAAATAAGTGGTCCCATTGGTTGAACTAGTGAATACAACTCACATTAATTTTGTTTTCTTTTGTGGCAAAGACTTGTCTTTTAACGTCATTTTTTGGTCAGTGTCAGGCTATGAGTTGAGGAAGGCCACTGTCCTACACTGTCACCACGTGAGCTGGGTGGGGATCCTGACCTCCCATGTTGGCAGGGAGGTACTTGCTGTGTCTTTTATCACCCTGTGTCTGGGTGGGGATCCTGACCTCCCATGTTGGCAGGGAGGTACTTGCTGTGTCTTTTATCACCCTATATCTGGGTGGGGATCCTGACCTTCCATGTTGGCAGGGAGGTACTTGCTGTGTCTTTTATCACCCTGTGTCTGGGTGGGGATCCTGACCTCCCATGTTGGCAGGGAGGTACTTGCTGTGTCTTTTATCACCCTATATCTGGGTGAGGATCCTGACCTCCCATGTTGGCAGGGAGGTACTTGCTGTGTCTTTTATCACCCTATATCTGGGTGGGGATCCTGACCTCTCATGTTGGCAGGGAGGTACTTGCTGTGTCTTCTATCACCCTGTGTCTGGATGGGGATCCTGACCTCCAATGTTGGCAGGGAGGTACTTGTTGTGTCTTTTATCACCCTGTGTCTGGGTGGGGATCCTGACCTCCAATGTTGGCAGGGAGGTACTTGCTGTGTCTTTTATCACCCTGTGTCTGGGTGGGGATCCTGACCTCCCATGTTGGCAGGGAGGTACTTGCTGTGTCTTCTATCCCCCTATATCTGGGTGGGGATCCTGACCTCCAATATTGGCAGGGAGGTATTTGCTGTGTCTTCTATCCCCCTATATCTGGGTGGGGATCCTGACCTCTCATGTTGGCAGGGAGGTACTTGCTGTGTCTTTTATCACCCTGTGTCTGGGTCGGGATCCTGACCTCTCATGTTGGCAGGGAGGTACTTGCTGTGTCTTCTATCACCCTGTGTCTGTTTTCCAATTGCTTTCTGTCTTTGTCTTGGAATGAGATTACTAGCTTTTGTCCTTCTTTATAAAATTCTTTACCAATCATAAGCAATCCTCGTTCTTATGTTCTTGTACACCGTAAAAAAGCAAGTTGTTCCTCTTCCCTCTCAACTCCTGGTCTATCACCCTCCATTTCATCTGATTCAACTTCTCATCAGCATCCTCCTCCCTTCTCCTCACCTCTTTCACTTCTTCCGTAACTTTGCTACTACCACTCCCTTGGTCTCATTGTGGCCTTCGTAAAGTTACGTCCTAACATTGAGCCAAAAAGGACGTCAAAACGCCAGTCTTTTGCCACAAAAGAAAACAAATCGTGAGTTGTATTCAATAGTTCAACCAATGAAATAACTTGTTTCCATGAGCTCTACTAACGACAACTCACTCACTTGGCGGTGCAAAAACCAAATAATGACGTCAAAAACTGCCAGTCCTTTTGGATTTCAGTGTCAGGCTATATAAAGGTCTAATGGCTCTGAAGGACAATATTATATTTTTAATAACGTCTTTAATAGGATTCAATAGTCGTAACGTCACTTCCTTCCTAATGACGCATGGTAACTTAGTAACACTGGCTGTAAACTATCGGAACAATGGCGGAGGCCCTTATGAAATATTTCTCCGGCGAGCATAAAATTTGATCATGATTTGACTTTTACACATTCTGTTCACAAGGCATATGAAAGGTTCTAGACAGCCTGAAGAATAAAAAGTAATGATTTTCTTTGTTTAGAGCCAAGATGGCCGCCGTTGCCGGGCGGCGTGACATCAGACTACTGAATCCAATAGACATGTTTCTATTTATAAGTCTTGCCTTATAGTTGAGAATGACGGAATGCATTAAGGACGATATGGACAACGACAAGGAGGAAGTTTCTGATGTTGCTGTTGTCTTTGAAGCAAAGTCGGGAGATGATGATAACGATGACGACGATGACGTCGATGATGATGATGATGATAATGATGGGCCTCCATCGTTCGAGAAGGTTCTGGAATGTCTCGGTATGCCGGGTCGATACCAAATTGTTCAGCTTGTACTTGCAAAAGTAACACTGGTCACAGTTGGTTTCATGGTCTTCTCTATTGTCTTTACAGGTAAGATAGAAAATAGTCTCATTGCATAATCATCATCGTCATCATCATCATCATCATCATCATCATCATCATCATCATCATCATCATCAACAACAACAGCAATAACATCGCCAACATCATCAGCATGATCATCATCATCATCATCATCATAATCATCATCATCATCATCGCCAACACCATAATCATCATTATCATCATCATCATCATGATCATCATCATCATCATCATCATGATCATCATCATCATCATCATCATGATCATCATCATTATCATCATCATCATCATCATCATCATCAACAACAACAATAACATCACCAACGTCATCATTATACTTAAAGGCTTTGTAGTCTCTGGTATTAATCTCGCCTTCGGACCGGAAGGCCCACGGTTCGAAACCCACCCGCATAATTGAGTCCTTGAAAAGGGCTCTTTACTCAGATTCTCTCATGGTATTCTGGTGTAAAAGGAGTTCCTGCTCGTTAACAGCTTTGTCTCTATCGGGAAAAACAGAATATAATATCGCCTAACAGGCGTCATGTCTCATCCTAAATGTTAAGTGTTGCTGTTGGCGAGGGGCACTTTGGAAAGCGCTTTGAGCACGTCTAGTAGATATTGCGCTATAGAAGTGCTCGAGGTTTTTGTTGTTGTTGTTTTTGTTATTGTTGTTGTTGTTATTGTTATTATTGCTGTTGTTGTTGTTGTTTTTGTTGTTATTGTTGTTGTTGTTTTTGTTTTACCAATGAACGTTCTTTTTCTATTCTTTTTTCTGTCTTTCTCTTCGCCAGGTCACACACCCTACCACGAATGCAAGAAAGTGAATGACACAGAGCTCATCAACCAATACACATCGAAACACAACACAAATGTCACATCTGCGCATGTCTTTTACGATTCGTGTGACATCAAAATAACGCTACTCTCGAATCAAAGCAACAACATAAAAACGACAACTTTCTCAAGAAGCTGTCCAAACGGCCGTGACTTTTTCTCCGCCGTAGACACCTCGTACAACACAGAATGGGATCTCGTCTGCGAATCCAAATGGAAGGTTGAATTCACCCATGCTTCTCTCACAATTGGGCAAATCATTGGCGGACTGATATCATCACCAATGTCAGACCGCTTTGGGAGAAAACCTGTTTTCGTGATCGCATCGTGCCTTTGTTGTCTTATAGAAGTCGCTCATATCTTCGCTCCAGGAATTTTCATCGTTTACATTATCAGGTTTTTTAGTGGACTGGCCGCTATGGCGGCTGTAACTTGTGGTACGATTTTGAGTATTGAACTAGTCGTTCCCAGACATAGACAAATAGTGAGCGTAGCGTATCATGTAGGCGGAGTTTGCACTTCTTCCATCGTGGGAGGCGTGGCTTATTTCGTCCAAGACAAAAACTGGCGGTATTTTCATGGCGTCAGTATTGGAACGGGTTTTATCGCGTTTTTAACGCCTTTCATTTTAAAAGAATCGCCCAGGTGGCTGGTGGCAAATCAGAGATTTAAGGAAGCTCTTGACATTCTCAAAATAGCCTGTAGGCAAAATGGTAAAGATTTTGAAATTCTACAACAAAAATTCAACGCTTATATTGAATATGAATATTCAACCTCAATATCATCCGTTGAACCTTTGGTTATAAAAACATTTACAAGCAATTCAGATAAAGAGAATGGAAGTTTCGACTCTTTGTCGAGGGAAATCACATTATCCCCAAATCAGGAAAATACAAAAAAGGATACTCACTGGAATGAGAGCACCAAGAAGCCTGTTTCGACTCACAATTTCACTTGCTTTGTCACAGAAGACTCCTGATTCTAATGGTTGTTAGTTGGTACTTGTGGCTCACGAATGTCTTAACATACTACGGTCTGTATATTACATCTTCTGTACTCGCCGGGAACCGATTTTTAAATTTTATTCTGATGGGCGTGGTGGAGTTGCCTGGTTTGGCTCTAGTTCTATATATGATGAACAAATTGAGGCGTCGAGTTGTCTTCGGGGTTTTCATGGGGTCAACAGGACTCTGCTTGATGGTCTCAGCTTTGATGTCAACTGTTGGAGAGAACCTTTCTGGATCTGAGACTGTCGTAGCTGCTATGTTTATTCTTGGGAAATTCTCAATCACGGCTTCTTTCGCCGTTTTATACGTCATCACTCCGGAGATGTTTCCGACCAATGTGAGGACGACAGCCCACGGATTTTCTAGCGCTTTGGGAAGATTAGGGTCAATGGTCGCGCCTTTCATGCGCTTATTTCACGATGAAGTGAGATGGGGTCCGGCCCTTGTATTCACCGTAATGAGTTTTGGGGCTGTACTCGTGAGTTTGTATTTGCCAGAGACGAAGGATAAAGATCTACCAACGACTTTAGAGGATATGATTGGTCAGATTAAGTCGAAGAAAGTTAAAAATAGCAAGAAGACAGCAAAGTCTTGTTAAAAGTGACCAGTCACCTAATAACGGTATTATGTCAGATTGGATTAGATGATGAAATTGAATTTATAGGCTAAAAAATGTTACATGGGTAAAATACGCCTATATATGTGGTCAGGTGGTCTAGTGATGTGACACTCGCTTTCAGATCGGAAGAGCCTGGTTGAGTCCTTGGAAAAGGCCCTTTACTCACATTCTCTTGCCGTACTCAGCTGTAAAATGACTAAATGGCCATTAACATCGTTGTATCCGTCCAACTTTTTTGGTAATATGGCCTAACAGGCATCATGTCTTAGTCTACGTGCTGCTGTTGGCCAGGGACCCTTTGTAAAGTGCTTTGAGCACTTTTAATGGATATTGCTCTATATAAAAGCTCATGTTTATATGGTTTGTGGTAAGACACTCGCTTTCAGGACGGAAGGTCCAGGGTTCGACTCCCGCTCAGAGCAGCGCATAGTTCAGTCCTTGAAAAAGGTTATTTACTCACATTCTGTCGCCGTACTCAGGTGTAAAATGACTAAATGTCGCAAAAAAAAATTTTGTAATATCGCCTTGCAGGCGTCATTTCATGCTAGGTGTTGCTGTTGTACACCTTGTACACCTTGTAAAGCGGTTTGAACACGTTTAGTGGATATTGCGTGTCACAGTAACGATTGTTCATATTTATTTTATTAAAGTTTTATTTTAGTAAGAACTGAATTCATCTCACTCCAGTTATATTTCGGTAGGCTTAGAAAAACTTTACCTTCTAATATTAGATCATCTTTCCTTTACTATCCTTCAATTATTTGTAGGTCTGATAACCCATTTCCTTTTGGGCTCATTGTTGTAATGGAATTTTTTTTTATGAGGCAAAATATTGTCTATTGCAACAATGTTAAACTAGGACTATAAGTGGGTTCGGATGTCAGACCTGCGTATATGTACACGTCGAGCCAAACTGTTTTTTTTTAAAATGAAATTTTGGTTTTTCAGAGCTCTAAAATAACCGTAGTCGCCTTGAATTAAAAATTACTCACTTCCGCCACGATATCATGAGATATTGTATCCTAGGCATTCCACGAAGGAATATAGAGAATTCATCAAATAAGATGTCTGATGTCAACAGGAATCACTCATGTTGTCCAAGTGAGCAAATTGGGTGTTAATAATCTTGCCCAAGGAAAAAAAAAAGACCTTCCAGGTCACAGCGCATTGCCTTAACCACTCGGGCACTTCGTCGCCTTAACTGAAGTTTCCTTATTACAAACTTGTATATGATGAATGACGTAACTTGACGGAAATAATGAAGAGATTAAACTGTGTTGTCTTTGATCGTGAAGAAATAAAAAATGTTTATTCTAGAGACAATAATGTAGTGTTTATTGTTTCATATTCTCTTTCTCTCTCTCTCCCTCTCTCTCTCTCTCTCTCTCTCTCTCTCTCTCTCTCCTATATATATATATATATATATATATATATATATATATATAATATTTGAATAACGACTGACTTCTACACTGTCGTACTCTGGGGAAAAAAAGACATATTTTAAAATTTGGCCAGAAAACTCGTCCTTCAAATATCGATCGATTTGAATGGCCCTCATCTTAGCCCCCCCCCCAAAAAAAAATCCCCTCTCAAAACTGGGACTTCACGGCAGATTCAGTGTTCCATGCCTTTCTTTTACTTTGGGAAAACGACGGGGAGTGTAATTGTTATTGTTGTGACTATTATTTGTAACTGTGTGTTGTTTCGTACTTCCTGTGATGTTTTTGGTGTTGCGATTGTCATGGTGGTTTGTAATACGCTTCAACAGTGACGTCACTTCCCACCGTAATGACGCAGGGTAACTTAGTAACTAGCTCTAAACTATCGGAACAATGGCGGATATTCTTACGAAATATTTCTCCGACGAGCATAAAAGTGCATCGAGAGGAGAAAAACATTATAAATCTGATCATATTTTGACTTTTACACATTCTGATCACAAGCCATATGAAAAGTTCTAGCCAGCATGAAGAATAAAAAGTACGATTTTCTTTGTTTAGAACCACATTGGCCGCCGTTGCTGGGCGACGTGACATCAGACTATTGAATCCAATTGCAAAGAAGGTGACTATTTACTGTGCCTGCATGCGGATGTGAGTTCATTTCGTTTGTTCAGTGTACCGCCATGTTTGGTTGGGTGATAATGTAAAGGCATGGCACAGATCTGTGTGTGGGTGTCTGTCTCTTCCTCTCCCGCTCTTTTTCTCTATCTATCTTACTATCTCTCTATCTATATCTTTGTTACTCTCTCTTTGCCACCCTAACTGTCTCTTTCAATATTTTTTATCTCTTTTATCTATAATTGTAATCGCATGTGAGTGTGTCTGTGTGTGTGTCCTTCTGTTTTTGGTCTATATATCTCTGTTTGTGGATGTCTCTCTCTCTCTCTCTCTCTCTCTCTCTCTCTTTCTCTATTTATCTCTCTATTTCTCTATTTCCCTATCTATCGCTTTGTCTCTCTCCCTTTGTCATCCTTACTCTCTCTCTCTCTCATTCTTTTTTTTTCTCTCTCTAGATATAATGTATATATGCTCTGCCCAAAGGTATTAGATCAGAAAGAATGGCCCAAAGAATGGTCACAATCCATCGTCATACCCCTCCCAAAGAAAAGGAACTTAAAACAATGCAAGAATTACAAAACAATAAACTTGATAAGCCATCCAAGCAAAGTCATGCTCCGAATAATCCATAATAGAATTAAATCTAGAACAGAAGAAATACTAGCAGAAGAACAGGCAGGATTCAGAACAGGCAGAAGTACCGTGGAGCAAATATTTAACTGCAGGGGTCTCACGGAGAAATGCCTTCAGAACCAGTGTGCGCTGTACCATAATTTTATAGACTTCAGGAAGGCATTTGACAGAGTCTGGCATGATGGTCTTTGGAATGTGATGAGGAAATATAATTTTGAAGAAGGGCTCATCCAGACAATAGAGGCATTGTATGGCAGGTCAAACAGTACAGTCCTGGTAAAAGACCAATTTCAATACTATTGTAGGAGTCAGACAGGGCTGCATATTATCTCCGACGCTATTCAATATATTCCTTGAAAGCATCATGCAAGATGTGCTGGAGGGTTACCACACCTTGATATCCATCAGCGGCCGCCCGTTGTCCAATTTAAGATTTGCGTACGATATTGACCTACTGGCAGGCACAGAACCAGAACTACAAGACTCAACCAACCGTCCAGCTGAATGTGCATCGCAATAAGAAATGGAAATAGGTACCGAAAAGCCACAAATCTTGGTGAACAGCAACACAGAAAGCAACACAAACATCACAGTTGGAAATGAAAAACTAAAAGAGGTCACGACATTCAAATATCTAGGTGTGACACTAAGCAAAGATGGGACTAGCACAAGAATCACCGGATCTTCTACGTCACTCTGGAAAAAAAACACACACGTATTAAAAAGTTTGATGTCATTCTAATATCGAACGACTAAAATGACCCTTATCTTGACAAAAAACTCTCAAACGGGTTTTGAGGCCAAGTGTTAAATATGTGAGGGTTTTTTTTCCAGAGTACGAATAAGATTGTCTATCCTTCAGCCATGACATCACTGTTCTTGTCCCTTCCTTTTTTTAACACTATCTGTTTTCATTTGAACCACCAAATCCTCTAGTGTTGTAGGAAGATCTCTATCCTTCGTCTCAGGCAAATACAGAGTCATAAAGACAGCCACAAAGCACATGGTCGTAAAAAGTAATGCCGGGCCCCACTTCACTTCCTGATGAAAGAGGCGCAAGAAAGGCGCCACCATGGACCCTACTCTTCCGAGACAACTACAAAATCCGTGCGCTGTGGTTCTGACATTCGTCGGAAACAATTCGGGAGTGATGACGTATAAAGTTATAAACGAGCCAGTTATTGAAAATTTCCCGAATATAAACATCACCGTGTTAACAATCTTTGATCCCGGGAGCTCTTCTCCGAATGTTGTCATGAGAGCTGAAACCATCAGGGAAAGACCTGCCAGCCCCATGAAAAGTGCAAAAACCAATCGGCGTCCAAGTTTTGTCAACAAATAGAGAGCTAAAGAATAGCTTGGCAGTTCGACGATGCTCATGAGAATGAAATTCAAAAATCTATTTCCAACGAGTTCAGACGATGTTATAAATAGACCGTAGTACGTTAGGATATTGGTAAGCCACAAATACCATCCCACGGCTAGCAGAACTAAAAGACGCTTGTGACAAAGCAAGCTGAATGGTGACGGCGCTAGCGTATTATGATGATTTCCATAAGTGGCTATTTTTGCATCCGTGTCATTGGACGAAATGAATTCTGATATAGGAGAATCGACCTCATTGTTACTTTTGCCTGAGTCTTTCAAAGTGTTGTTTATAACTAAGGGTTGGATGGATGTGGATGGATATCTGTAGGCAATATACGCCTTGAACTTTTGTTTAATAATTTCAAAATCCTTTCCATTTTGTTTACTAGCTTCTTTCAGAATCTTAAGAGCTTCCTCGTGTCTATTATTCGCTGCTAGCCATCTTGGACATTCCCTCAAAAAGAAAGGAAGCAAGAATGTAATCAGACCTGACCCAAGACTAATTCCATGGAAATATCGCCAACTTTTATCCTGGACGAAATAGGCCACACCACCTACGATGACCATCGTGGCAACCCACACCATACTCACACTTATAAGGACATGTTGTCGGTGCTTTGGCGTGACTTGTTCAATTTCAAATATTGTGACACTAGTTATATAAGATTGTAAAACCAGGCCGCTTATGAATTTGATAATGTAAATTATGAAAATATTAGGTGCAAAAATGTGGATCAATTCAACGAAACAACATAAGCACGATGATGTGACAACTACGTGTTTCCTTCCAAAGCGATCAGCGAGGGGCGAGGAGATCAAACCACCGACAATTTGTCCAATTGTGAAAGTCGTCTGGGTGAATTCGACCTGTCCTTTTGATTCGCAGACGAGATCCCATTCTGAGGTGTACGTGGTTTCTTCAGCAGAGAAAAAGTCTCGGCCATTAGGGCAGCTCACTGAATAAATAGTTGTTTCTGATTGGTCGCTCAGGTTTGAAGGTATCTCTATTTTGATGTCACATGACTCGTAAGAGACGCGCGCAGATGATGTATTTCCGTTGATGTCAAGTGTGTACGTGGTGATGAGATCTGTGTTATTCACTCCTCGGCATTCGTGATATGGGGTGTAACCTGAAGAAAATGAGAAGAGGTGAAAAATTATGATCCTGATTTCTTGGAAGACTGTCATTCTTTGTGTGTGTGTGTGTGTGTGTATGTGTGTGTGTGGGTGTGTGTAACGGGTGGGAGGTTGGATGTGTGTGTTGGGAGAGGGATGAATGCGTGAAAGTGTGTGACTGTTTATTGAAAACAAACTACGCATGCAATAAGTGAAAAGATGGCTTTCAAAACGTGCTAAGTCAAATCTTAGCCTGACACTAGACCCTACTAGGACATTTTTTAGGTTTTTGCACCTTCCAGTGACTTGTCGTTAGTAGTGCTCAAGATAACACGAAATCCCATTGGTTGAACTATTTAATACAACTCACGATTTGTGTTCTTTTGACCAGTGTCATGCTATAAGTTAACGATGGCTACCGTTCTAGCGTCAGCCTGTAAGTAAACGATAGCTACGGTCCTAGAGTCAGGCTATGAGTAAACGATGGCTACGGTCTCAGTGTCAGGCTATAAGTTAACGATAGCTACGGTCCTAGAGTCAGGCTATAAGTTAACGATGGCTACGGTCCTAGAGTCAGGCTATAAGTTAACGATTGCTACGGTCCTAGAGTCAGGCTATAAGTTAACGATTGCTACGGTCCTAGAGTCAGGCTATAAGTTAACGATAGCTACGGTCTAGTGTCAGGCTATAAGTTAACGATTGCTACGGTCCTAGAGTCAGGCTATAAGTTAACGATAGCTACGGTCCTAGTGTCAGGCTATAAGTTAACGATTGCTACGGTCCTAGAGTCAGGCTATAAGTTAACGATGGCTACGGTCCTGAAGTCAGGCTACAAGTTAAAGATGGCTACGGTCCTGGAGTCAGGCTATAAGTTAACGATAGCTACGGTCCTAGTGTCAGTTTACAAGTTAACGATGACTACAGTCCTAGTGTCAGCCTGTACGTAAACGATGGCTACAGTCCTAGCGTCAGCCTGTACGTAAACGATGGCTACGGTCCTAGCGTCAGCCTGTACGTAAACGATGGCTACGGTCCTAGTGTCAGGCTATAAGTAAACGATGGCTACGGTTCTAGTGTCAGGCTATAAGTTAACGATGGCTACGGTCCTAGTGTCAGGCTATAAGTAAACGATGGCTACGGTTCTAGTGTCAGGCTATAAGTTAACGATGGCTACGGTCCTAGTGTCAGGCTATAAGTTAACGATGTACGGTCCTAGTGTCAGGCTATAAGTTAACGATGGTTACGGTCCTGGGTAGGTTCATGGGCTATAAGTTAACGATGGCTACGGTCCTAGTGTCAGGCTATAAGTTAACGATAGCTACGGTCCTAGTGTAGGCTATAAGTTAACGATGGCTACGGTCTAGTGTCAGGCTATAAGTAAACGATGGCTACGGTCCTAGTGTCAGGCTACAAGTTAATGATGGCTATGGTCCTAGTGTCAGGCTATAAGTTAAGGATGACTACGGTATCAGTGTCAGGCTTTAAGTAAACGATAGTTCAGACTCAGTTATCCCTTCTAAAGCGTTTTGAGCACGTTTACTGGATATTGCGCAAAATAAATGCTCTGGTTGTATATCGATTGATGAAAACGATGATGGCGACAACGGTGATGGTGATGATAATTCTATTATTTCAGCCCTACCATAGGAAAACCCTATCATTCCTTAATAAATACGTAATCGTTGAATACTGTTTTGAATGCGCTGAATTAAAAAAATGATTCGACGATTGCAGAATATTTTCACACATTTTATTGGTGTGAAATATAGTGTAAAAGACAGCTGATTGGTAAAACAAATATTATTTTCGTTTGCATGGATACAAATCAAACGTTTTTAGTTTTTGGGTCAAATTGTCATTCAAGCAGATGGAGAAAGATACAAATTATGGTGAATAGGAGTAATAATACCATACCATTTGGTTACAAAATATCTAATTGTCTTATTTGGAGGGGTGGAATACAAAGAGATGAAGGAATCGTATACTTGCAAGCTCGTGGTGTTATTTGGGCACGATAAAAATAACTCGATTTATAAATAGAAAGAGATGAAAGAATCGTTTAATCTTACCCAGAAACACAATGGACATCATCATGAATCCTACGGTCATTATGCTCACGTTGGCGAGGGCTATCTGGCTGATCTGAAACCGCCCTGGCATTCCCAGACATTCTAGAACTTTCTCGAAGGAAGGGGGACCATCTTCATATTCTAGAGTGTCGTTCTGCACCCCAAGGCCACCGATACCCCCGGGCTCAAAAGAACTGCCTTCTGTCTTACCAGATTCAGCATTGTCGTCTTTCTTTCCTTCGTTGTTATTCTCGTACTGTGTTGTTGGCTTAGATGTCATAGTGTAATGCTGTTACCTGTGTAAACCATAGGACAAAAGAAAACGTCATGCAAAGATCATCATCATCATCATCATCATCATCATCATCATCATCATCATCTCATCATTTCATAATAATAATAATAATAATAATAATAATAATAATAATAATAATAATAATAATAATAATAATAATAATAATAATAATAATAATAATAATAATAATAATAATAATAATAATAATAATAATAATAATAATAATAATAATAATAATAATAATATAATAATAATAATAATAATAATAATAATAATAATAATAATAATAATAATAATAATAATAATAATATAATAATAATAATAATAATAATAATAATATTAATAATAATAATAATAATAATAATAATAATAATATAATAATAATAATAAAAATAGTTATAATAAAAAATTTTGATAAAAAATCTCTATGGGGCTCAAAATGGTAAAACATCATTATAAACAAAATAGCCGTTAACACGAATTATTGAATAAAAATGATGTCAGGACATTTAACAATTTACGCTTTAACTCGAGTCCAACTAGAATAACACTGATATGAATCCAATAGAGATTTTGTCCACAAATACACCAAAACGTCTATTATCAACTAATACAATGTGTTATGCATGAAGTAGATTATCTTATCATGACGTTGAATAGAAATGATTTTGTGACCAGGAACACTTTATTTATAGCTAGTAAATAAACAATGAAAATGAATAACAATGAACGAATTGAAGATGTCACAAATGCCCTGTTTTAATTAGTTGGTCCATTGAAATCAGTAAATGTCCCGCACTATGACAAAAGGCTTTTATGTTTAGTTGTATTCGATTTTTAAAAAATTGTTTGTTTTGTATTTGTTTTTTGTTTTTTGTTGTTTTTTTTCTGGGAAGGGGGGTTCTTGGGTTTTGTTTATTTGTTTGCTTATCTTTGTATGTTTGTTAGACCTACACTAGAATACCGTAGTTCTGTCTGGGGCACTCACCACAAATCCATTGTTAGACCTACACTAGAATGTAGCAGCTCTGTCTGGGGCCCTCACCACAAATCCATTGTTAGACCTACACTAGAATACCATAGTTCTGTCTGGGGCCCTCACCACAAATCCATTGTTAGACCTACACTAGAATACCGTAGTTCTGTCTGGGGCCCTCACCACAAATCCATTGTTAGACCTACACTAGAATACCGTAGTTCTGTCTGGGGCCCTCACCACAAATCCATTGTTAGACCTACACTAGAATACCGCAGTTCTGTCTAGGGCCCTCACCACAAATCCATTGTTAGACCTACACTAGAATACCGTATTTCTGTCTAGGGCCCTCACCACAAATCCATTGTTAGACCTACACTAGAATACCGTAGTTCAGACTGGGGCCCTCACCACAAATCCATTGTTAGACCTACACTAGAATACCGTAGTTCTGTCTAGGGGCCCTCACCACAAATCCATTGTTAGACCTACACTAGAATACCGTAGTTCTGTCTGGGGCCCTCAGCACAAATCCATTGTTAGACCTACACTAGAATACCGTAGTTCTGTCTGGGGCCCTCACCACATATCCATTGTTAGACCTACACTAGAATACCGTAGTTCTGTCTGGGGCCCTCACCACAAATCCATTGTTAGAACTACACTAGAATACCGCAGTTCTGTCTAGGGCCCTCACCACAAATCCATTGTTAGACCTACACTAGAATACCGTAGTTCAGACCGGGGCCCTCACCACAAATCCATTGTTAGACCTACACTAGAATACCGTATTTCTGTCTGGGGCCCTCACCACAAATCCATTGTTAGACCTACACTAGAATACAGTAGTTCTGACTGGGGCCCTCACCACAAATCCATTGTTAGACCTACACTAGAATACCATAGTTCTGACTGGGGCCCTCACCACAAATCCATTGTTAGACCTACACTAGAATACAATAGTTCTGTCTGGGGCCCTCACCACAAATCCATTGTTAGGCCTACACTAGAATGTAGCAGCTCTGTCTATGGCCCTCACCACAAATCCATTGTTAGACCTACACTAGAATACCGTAGTTCTGTCTAGGGCCCTCACCACAAATCGATTGTTAGACCTACACTAGAATACCGTAGTTCTGTCTGGGGCCCTCACCACAAATCCATTGTTAGACCTACACTAGAATACCGTAGTTCTGTCTGGGGCCCTCACCACAAATCCATTGTTAGATCTACACTAGAATACCGTAGTTCTGTCTGGGGCCCTCACCACATATCCATTGTTAGACCTACACTAGAATACCGTAGTTCTGTCTGGGCCCTCACCACAAATCCATTGTTAGACCTAAACTAGAATACCGCAGTTCTGTCTAGGGCCCTCACCACAAATCCATTGTTAGACCTACACTAGAATACCGTAATTCAGACTGGGCCCTCACCACAAATCCATTGTTAGACCTACACTAGAATACCGTAGTTCTTACTAGGGGCCCTCACCACAAATCCATTGTTAGACCTACACTAGAATACAGTAGTTCTGACTGGGGCCCTCACCACAAATCCATTGTTAGACCTACACTAGAATACCATAGTTCTGACTGGGGCCCTCACCACAAATCCATTGTTAGACCTACATTAGAATACCGTAGTTCTGTCTAGGGCCCTCACCACAAATCCATTGTTAGACCTACACTAGAATGTAGCAGCTCTGTCTGTGGCCCTCACCACAAATCCATTGTTAGACCTACACTAGAATACCGTAGTTCTGTCTGTGGCCCTCACCACAAATCCATTGTTAGACCTACACTAGAATACCGTAGTTCTGTCTGGGGCCCTCACCACAAATCCATTGTTAGACCTACACTAGAATAACGTAGTTCTGTCTGGGGCCCTCACCACAAATCCATTGTTAGACCTACACTAGAATACCGCAGTTCTGTCTCGGGCCCTCACCACAAATCCATTGTTAGACCTACACTAGAATACCGTAGTTCTGTCTAGGGCCCTCACCACAAATCCATTGTTAGACCTACACTAGAATACCGTAGTTCTGTCTGGGGCCCTCACCACAAATCCATTGTTAGACTTACACTAGAATACAGTAGTTCTGTCTGGGGCCCTCGCCACAAATCCATTGTTAGACCTACACTAGAATACCGTAGTTCTGTCTAGGGCCCTAACCACCAATCCATTGTTAGACCTACACTAGAATACCGTAGTTCTGTCTAGGGCCCTCACCACAAATCCATTGTTAGACCTACACTAGAATACCGTATTTCTGTCTGGGGCCCTCACCACCAATCCCTTGTTAGTCCTACACTAGAATACCGTAGTTCTGGCTGGGGCCCTCACCACAAATCCATTGTTAGACCTACACTAGAATACCGTAGTTCTGTCTAGAGCCCTCACCACAAATCCATTGTTAGACCTACACTTGGTTACCGTAGTTCTGTCTAGAGCCCTCACCACCAATCCATTGTTAGACCTACACTAGAATACCGTAGTTCTGTCTAGAGCCCTCACCACCAATCTATTGTTAGACCTACACTAGAATACCGTAGTTCTGTCTGTGGCCCTCACCACCAATCCATTGTTAGACCTACACTAGAATAGAGTAGTTTTGACTGGGGCCCTCACCACAAAGCCATTGTTAGACCTACAAAAGAATACCGTAGCTCTGTCTGGGGCCCTCACCACAAATCAGAAATACAGGAAATTGGACAAATATAAAATAGAGCCGTAAAATTTATAAATCAAAACAACAAAGATAAAAAAGCATGAAACTGATTTAAATCTCGAACCACTACATACAACAGAGAAGAAAGCGTGACAAAAGTAACAATATTTTGCAACGGCCTAAACGATCAAGTTAAATTACTCCTCGTTTATATTCAACAAAATAAGAGAAAGTCATACAAGTTTATGGTTCCCCACTTGTTCATATTATCGACATTGAGACAGTGGAATAGATTAGTCTGAATAGTCTCACGTCTCCAATGAAAGAAAAATACTGTGGTCTGTGGAATCTTCAAAATTAGAAGTTACGGACTTAAAAGAAAGAAAGGAAGAAAGAAAGGAAGAAGAAGAAGACGAAGAAGAAGAAGAAGAAGAAGAAGAAGAAGAAGAAGAAGAAGAAGAAGAAGAAGAAGAAGAAGAAGAAGAAGAAGAAGAAGAAGAAGAAGAAGAAGAAGAAGAAGAAGAAGAAGAGAAGAAGAAGAAGAAGAAGAAGAAGAAGAAGAAGAAGAAGAAAGAAGAAGAAGAAGAAGAAGAAGAAGAAGAAGAAGAAGAAGAAGAAGAAGAAGAAGAAGAAGAAGAAAGAAGAAAAAAGAAGAAGAAGAAGAAAAAGAAGAAGAAGAAGAAGAAGAAAGAAGAAGAAGAAGAAGAAGAAGAAGAGAAGAAGAAGAAGAAGAAGAAGAAGAAGAAGAAGAAGAAGAAGAAGAAGAACAAGAAGAAGAAGAAGAAGAAGAAGCAGAAGAAGAAGAAGAAGAAGAAGAAGAAGAAGAAGAAGAAGAAGAAGAAGAAGAAGAAGAAGAAGAAGAAGAAGTAGAAGTAGTTTATATATATTTCCCTCTTATTTGTTTGTTTCGTTTGTGTGTTTTATGGATACGAAGAGGCATCAATTTGGCCACACACATCCGTATTTCATATTGTATTAAGTACTAAAGCAACCCCTAAAACGTGTTAAAATTTAAGTTTGAGTCTTTAAGAATAAATTAAGAAGTCTCAAGCTTAATTCTTTATTTATTTATTTTTACCAGTTGAGAATTTCAAGTTATGGATGAAAAATCTGAGCGTGTAATCGAAGGAATAAAAAAAAAAGCAAAAAAAAAAAATAATTTAAAAATTGAACTTTTCTATAGAGCAATATCCACTCAAGTGCTCAAAGCGCTTTACAAGGGGTCCATGACCAACAGCAACACTTAACATGTAGGTCTAGACATGACGCCAGTTAGGCGATATTACATTTTTTTTCGGACAAAGACAACGCTGTTAACGACCAGATACTCATTTTACACATGAATACGGAGAGAGAATGTGAGTAAAGAGCCGTTTCTAAACTCTACGCCGAGCGAGTACGAACCCAGGTCCGTCCGATCCAAAAGCGAGTGTCATACCACAAGACCACATGACCGCACAAATAAACAGATACCTAACAGTTAAATTATTCGTCTACTCACTTGTCATGACTTCTGCTGCTATTTGATCATATGGTTTGACACTCACTTTCGGATCAGAAGGTCCTGGGTTTGAGCCTCTCTCGATGCATAGTTGAGTCTCTTGGAAAAGGCTCTTTACTCACATTCCCTCACCGTACTCTGGTGTAAAATGAGTACTTGGCCATTGACTGCGTTGTCTCTGTCCAAAAAGATTGCAATTTCGCTTAACAGGCGACATGTCCCGTCCTAAATGTTAAATGTTGCTGTTTGCCAGAGATATCCTTGAAAAGCGCTTTGAGCACGTTTAGTGGATATTGCGCTATATATAAGCTCACGTCTTTTTTATTTTTTTCTACAACTCATAACAACTGAGCGACAGTCAGACATCTGTTAAATGAATCGTTTACTCAATTTTCCTCTGAGTTAAATGTAATTTAGCATAGAGTTTGTGGATATCTGTCTGACCCTGGACGAATGAACTCTGTGTCTAAACGGGCCGTTAGAGTCGCTCAGCTCACTCTATGATTAAGCCTACAGTTTGTGGATATCTGTCTGACCCTGGACGAATGAACTGTGTGTCTAAACGGGCCGTTAGAGTCGCTCAGCTCACTCTATGATTAAGCCTACAGTTTGTGGATATCTGTCTGACCGTGGGTGAATTAACTGTACGTGTAAACTGGCCGTTTGAGTCGCTCAGCTCACTCTATGATGAATAGTTGAAAATGGCAGGCCTCACCTGGGAAACTACCAAGAAGATGGCCAAGGACAGAAGCAGATGGCCACAGAGGCCATATGTTCCAAAAGGAATGAAGAGGATTATGTGTGTCAGCTGTGGATGAATTAATTGTGCGTCTAAATGGTCCAGGTGGTCCCGTTAGCTCCGTTGGTAGAGTACTCGCTTCACACGCAAAGGGTCCAAGATCGATTCCGTGTGCAGTCGATATTTTTTTCTGACTTCTCTGTCCACCCAGCAGTGATTGTTTAGCTGGGTTTTTTAGCTCTGGTGGGAACTACTTTGCAATAGACTATCCAAAGGGTTGCAAGCAATTGTTATTGTCCATTTCACGCTATAGAAACCGGGATAAACTCCGGCTCTATGGGCCTAAAGGCTCTACAGGACTACTAAATGGGCCATAAATATATATATATTATATATATATATATATTATATAATCTTTGGAACCTACCGTGCAGTCCACTCTAGCCTCAACTATTGAGGTGATCACAAAGAGGCCGGCCCTCACTCTGTTTTCATCTGGCACTTCTCCATACCTGATATTTCTCACTATTATCGATATAAGTACCACATTTATGTAACCTATTCATTATTAATACTCTGAAGGACTGGTTACATACACACTTCCAATGATTTAGGAACCAGAAAAGTAGTAGACGTGACGTCACGACTTTTCTTCCATATTGGACCTAAAAATACGTCCCTTGTCTGATACTTTTGGATAAAAATTCAATTTCCTGCATTTCAGCCTTCCTGACAAAAAACCGTCTTGCGGCGAAGGGCCACAAATGGACATTTATCACGTGAGATTTATAATAGTCAAAATACTTAATAATACCTCATCTATCAAAAGTCATAGACCAATAGTTTTAATTCAGTAAAAGTTGCCTTTATTAAAATTAGTCTTCAGATCCCATATTACCATAGAGCCCGAGTTTATCTCGGTTTCTATCGCGTGAAAAGGACAAGCAATTGCTTGCTGCCCTCTAGATAAGACGCTAGTTTATCGCAAAGTACTTTTTGCCGGATCAAACAGACCTAGCTACCCAATCACTGCTGGGTGGACCGGATGGCCGGAAAACTAAAACTGTCGACTGACCCTATGTGTGTGAAGCGAGTGTTCTACCAACTGAGCTATCGGGACTCCCAAGTCGCCTTAAATTAAAGATTAAACCCTTCCACCACGACATCATAAGATATCGTCTACTAGCTAGGCATTCTACGAATCAATTTAGATAATTCATCAAACAAGATGTCTGATGTCAACAGGAATCACCCATGTTGTCACAGTGAGAAAATTGGAGGTGAAGAATCTTGCCCAAGGAAAATTCTTGAAGCGGGGCTCTGAACCCGGGACCTTCAGGTTCATAGTGTAATGCCTTAACAGTCGGCCTTAAATTAAGTATCCTAAGTACAAACGTGTATATGATGTATGATGTAACTAGATGTTAATGATGAATTGATTAAGAAATTTTGTCTTCGACTGTGAGAGAAATAAAAACTGTTTATTCTAGAGACAATAATGTAGTGTTCATTGTTTCATATTCTCTCTCTCTCTCTCTCTCTCTCTCTCTCTCTCTCTCTCTCTCTCTCTCTCTCTCTCTCTTTCTCTCTCTCTCTCTTTCTCTCTCTCTATCTCTCCTCTCTCTCTCTCTCTCTCTCTTCTTTCTCTCTCCTCTCTCTCTCTCTCTCTCTATATATATATATATATATATATATATATATATATATACTGACTTGAGGTAATGAGGATGATCTATGTTATCTTTCCATGTGCTCAAAGTCATTGGTCACATTGTAAAATGTGCTCAAAATGACCCACGTGGTGAAAAGTGTTCACAGCTTTTGAAATTTCCAGAATCATGTTTGACATTTTGTACAGCTTGACACATGAGTATATTTAGAATTTTCATAAACAATGCAGAGTGATTACATTTCATCCAATCGTTGGACAGCAACAAATTATGTGATTGATGACTCGGTTGGACGAAAACCTGAATAGAGATCGCCCCCTTTTAGGAAACCATCTCTTGCATGTACTTGCCTATCACCCGTAGCAATCAGATCCACATATCTTGAGCATCACTCACAATTTTAACACAGGCCAGTGAAAAATAAATGCACCGTGTCGTCAGGTGTCAGGATGCAATTCATCTATGTCATCAGTGTGTCAAAATATAGAAGGAATGAAATTGACGTAATACAGTTGTTATCTTTGTTTTCCTAAAGAACTATAAGAAAAAAATACAGGTAGGCATCCTTCCGTCTCAAGAGACGATGGTTTGCGCCCTGTATGGCTTTAGTCTCATCAGTCTTGTTGAGAGCAACGACGGGTGTGACTCAGCAGACCAATCCTTGCATGACAGTCTCTACCGCAGTTGTTGCACACGTAGTTTGACTCTGTGTTTGGTGTTTGGATCTGCTGCCTCAGTTTCCTCCTTGCTCTCCTCTCCTCAAACTTCTTCTTTCTCCTCTCCTCACCTCTCTTCACTCCCTCCATCACCGTATATTTCCAGCCGCTGCGGTCGTCAGCAAGCGATTCCCATGTGTTTGAGTCGATGCCTGTCAGTTTCATGTCTCGTTTGCAGACATCATAGAAGCGCAGAGCTGGACGGCCAGTTGGTCACCGTCCAGAAGCTAGTTCACCGTACATGATGTCTTTGGGTATGCGTCCATCGTCCATCCTGTGTACGTGACCAAGCCATCGCAAACGTCGCTGGCAGAGCATGAGATGCATACTGAGGGAGTTCGCTCTTTCTAGCACTGCATTGTTAGTGTGTCTGTCCTGCCACCTGATGCCTAGAATTCGTCGTAGACAGCGATTTGGAAGTTTTCCCGTTGGTTCTCCTGTCGGGCATATGTTGTCCAGGATTCACTGCCATAATTAGGCTACTGAGTACACATGCCTGGTAGACTTTGAGTTTGGTGTTCAAAGTGAGTTGGTTGTTGGTCCACACTCTCTTGCTCAGTTGTGCCATGACAGCGGCAGCTTTGGCGATGCGCTTGTCTATTCTGCATTCAAGTGGGAGGTTGCTGGTGATGGTTGTGCCCAGGTATGTGAAGTGATCAGTGACTTCTAGCTCCTCGTTGTCAATGTAAATTGCTGGTATAGAGGGGACATCCTGACACATTACATTTGTTTTCTTGATGCTGATCGTCAGTCCAATTCCCTGCATGCGTGGGAAAGCCTGTTCATCAGCCGTTGGAGGTCTTCCTAGGTATGCGCACATAGAGCTGCATTATCTGCAAATAGCATTTCCCTATGAGGACTGTGCGACCTTGGTCTTTTCTCTCAACCGTGCCAGATTGAACAGCTTTCCATCACTTCTGGTGTGCAAGTTGACTCCTTTATGGGGACTCTTTGAATGCAAACTTCAGCAATAGGGAGAAAAATATACCAAACAAAGTCGATGCAAGGACACAGCCTTGTTTCACGCCTTGGTTCAGAGGCTCCACCTTCGTTGCCGAGTGTGGCCTTCATGTCGTCATGGAATGAGACAATAATGCTAAGCTGCTGTGGAGGACAGCCAATCTTCTTTAGCAGCTGGAAAAGACCTTTCCTGCTAACAAGGTCAAATGCCTTTGTCAGGTCAATAAATGCAATGTAGAGGGGCATCTGCTGTTCTCTGCATTTCTCCTGAAATTGACGTACTGAGAAGATCATGTCCACTGTCGACATCTTGGCTCTGAAGCCACACTGCGAAACTGGGTAGATACGTTCGACGAGGACTTGCAGTCGAGCGAGGTCAACGCGCGCAAAGACTTTATCCACAATGCTCAGTAGAGAGTTTTCCCCTATAGTTATTATAGTCACTACGGTCTCCCTTGTTTTTGTAGGGGGTGATAATCTTAGCGTCCCGCATATCCTGGGGTACCTTGCCTTCCCTCCAGCAAAGACACAGGAGTTTATGTAGTGGTTCCTAGAGGGCTGGCTTTCCACAGTTGATGATTTCGGGTGGAATGCTGTATTCACCGGGTGCTCTGCCACAGGCCAGTGCATCGATTGCTTTGCTGAGCTTCTCCATAATTGGTTCTGCGTCTAGCTCTTCCAGTACCGGCAGTTCTTCAATTGCATCTAACGCTTTTTGGGTGACAGAGTTTTCTCTGCCTTAGAGTTCCAAGTAGTGCTCTACCCATCTTCCCATCTGCTTGTCCTTGTCTGTGATGGCTTCCCCTGTCTTTGATTTAATAGGCGCAGTTTTCTTTGTAGATTTGCCTGTCGCCTGTATGATGCCCTCATACATGGCCCTTATGCTGCCACTGTCAGACGCTTGCTGGATGTTGTCCGACAACTGAAGCCAGTAGTCGTTGGCGCAACGTCATGCTGTTTGCTGTGCTTTGCTGGGTGCAGCTCGCAATGCCTGCATGTTCCTCTGACTTGGTTCATGTTTATAGCTGACAAGTGCGCTGCGCTTGGCATCAATGACTGACTCCATCTCAGTAATACTGGCTTTCAACCAATCATTGTTCTTGCGCTCCTTTTTGCCGTACGTCAAAACCGCAGTGCTGTAAATGGCATTTCTAAGAGAGTTCCAGCTGTCCTCTGCGTTTTGTTCTGCTTTTCTATGAGCTGTGTTGAGTCTTCTCAAGTTGCTCATTGAACTCTATGTTCTTTCCCCGGTAACCTGTCTTGCTGATGTTGATCCTGGGCTGGCCCTTTCTCTTTGAGTGATGAAGTTTCTTTGGTGTCAGTTTTACCCTTGTGGCAACCAAGGAGTGATCGGTGTCGCAATCAGCGCTTTGATAGGACCTGGTGTTGCAAACATTATTTTGAGAATCGCGCTTAGTGATGATCATGTCCAGCTGATGCCAGTGTTTTGACCTTGGATGTCTCCATGATACCTTGTGACATGCCTTGTTCTGAAAGTAGTTGTTTGTCACGGATAGTTTGCGATAGCAGCAGAGTTCAAGAAGCCTCTGACCATTCTCATTCATCTTTCCAATGCCGTGGTGCCCCAAAACGGTTGGCCATGGTTTTCTGTCGGCACCAACTCGCGCGTTGAAGTCGCCAAGAAGGTAGATGTGCTCCACTTCTGGGATATTGTTGACAATGGCGTCTAATGACTCATAAAATGGTCTTTTACTTCAACCGAAGCTTGCAGTGTTGGGGCGTAGACGCAAACAAGGTTCACCGAGCCCTGCATGGATGACAGGCGCAGCTTTAAAATTCTCTCTGTGCCGCCTGTTGGCGGTCCAATCATAGGAAGTAATGTATGGCGTACTGCAAATCCAACACCGTGCTCCCTCACTTCTTCTGTGTCTTTTCCTTGCCAGAAGAATGTATAGTGTTCCTTCTTCAGGGATCCCCTCTCGGGGAGTCACGTTTCCTGCAAGGCTGCTATGTCGATGTTCAGTCTGTTAAGTTCACGATCAATTACTGCTGTTTTTCGAGCATCGCCCATGGCCTGAAGGTCATCTGTCTGTCCTGAGCGCATGGTTCTTACATTCCAGCTTGCTAATCGAAGAGCTGGGGACTTCGTTTTCTTTTTCCTTTGCTTGTCTAGCACACAGTTTAACGATCCACTTGTCAAGATTGCAAGGTCTAAGCTCCAGGCACCCTCTGAAGCAGGTAGATTGTGGCGGGTCAACACCTTTCTGGCTGGGGATCTGCCCAGGTAGGGGCGGGCGGTAGCTGACCAGTAGGATTACGACGATCCCTCCCACCGTCGAAGACAACCCGTAGCGTCCAACTCTGCGCCAATCGAGCAAGGACTTATCACTCGTAGACTGCTGTCTTCCGTGTTGTTACTCTTCACCGGTGAAGGTGAGACTGGAGTGTCCTCTCAGGGCGCGGCCTGGGCAAAGTAATATGGAGATCCTGGGTTGCTCAGTAACGAGAAACTCCCTCTCTTCTCCCTGGTGTGGTCCAAAGGATCGCACAGCGATACGTTTGGCATCAGTTTGGATGCAAATTTCTGTAAGGTTTACTCCTTAGCCTTTCCTCCTCCCGAAGGTATCCACAAGGCGGCGGAGCCATACATCAATGGCTGGGGTAAGTATAAGGAAAGTAAGGACATACAGAAGACAACACACTACAGAATGAGTGTGAGGTGGATGAGTGAGGAGTAGAGCGTGTACCACTGCACCTTAAGAGGAAGGGGTCCACTACTCCCTAACCCGGTTATACTGCCAGGGACTCGGTCGCGCCATAACAAACTCAGTAGAAACAGGGAACACCACGGAAAGGTGCTGTTATGGACACAATAATGCATGAGAGATCATATGCAGTAATCTCTGCAGTGGTTATCTTTGTTTGCCTAAAGAACTATAAGATAAAAAAGACAGGTAGTCCCTAAATATAAAAATGACATTACAATTCGTTGATCTTACCAGTTTCAACCTAAAGCCAGTAATATTTATCTGGTACATTTCAACACAATAAATACACACAATATGTACATAATGGCTCAAATTCATTCTTCCCAAAACCCGATTTCAATTATATTCTCAAGACATTTATGTTTTTTAAAAACAACTCTATCACCGGATCTGCTACGGCACTCTGAAAAAAAACCACACAGACGTATTTAAAATGTTGGTGTCCTTCAAATATCGAACTACTAAAATGACACTCATCTTGACAAAATTTTTCAAACCGTTTTTGAGGCCCAAATGTTAGATACGTGAGGTTTTTTTCCAGAGTACGAATAAGATTGTCTATCCTTCAGCCCTTACATCACTGTTCTTGTCCCTTCCCTTTTTTTTACTCTATCTGTTTTCATTTGAGCCACCCCATCCTCTAGTGCTGTGGGAGATCTCTATCCTTCGTTCAGGCAAATACAGAGTCATAAAGACAGCCCAAAGCACATGGTCGTAAAAGTAATGCCGGACCCACTTCACTTCTGATGAAAGAGGCGCAAGAAAGGCGCCACCATGGACCTAGTCTTCCTAGACAACTACAAAATCCGTGCGCTGTGGTTCTGACATTCGTCGGAAACAATTTTGGAGTGATGACGTATATAGTTATAAATGAGCCAGTAATTGAAAATTTCCGAATATAAACATCACCGTGTTAACAATATTTGATCCGGGAGCTCTTCTC
>NC_088368.1:2609884-2615113 GCF_034508935.2 Berghia stephanieae | reverse complement strand
AAAGCGCTTTACCATGGGGCCCTAGACAACTTCAACATTTAACACAAAGTCAAGACAGGAAACCTGTTAGGTGAGATTACAATTTTTTTCTACAGAAACAATGCTGTTAACGACTAGGTCCTCATTTTGCACCTGAGTACGATGAGATATTTTGAGTAGAGAGCCTTATCCAAGGACTCAACTATAGACTCGAACTTTGGACCTTCTGTCCGAATGAATGCCATACCAATAAAATAAAATAAAATAAATTTATCTTTATTAATCCAATAGGGGAAATTTTATCTAGGGTCTATTCCAAGGGAAGAATGGAATAACCCAGTCGTCAACCGCAATGCAGCGCCGCAAATTGAACTAGGGAGAGGTGACTTGCTCAAGGCTATACAGCACAGCGGTGGGTGATCGAACTCGGTAGCTTTCGGGTACGAAGCAAAGACCAAACCGCTTAGCCACGATGCCCGCTGTAGACCACATAAGCACACTACTGAACAGTGAGTATATCAAACCCATTCAGGCCTCAAGCGTCCACTTTATTGTCAACATCCGTGGGTGACTGCGAATCGGCTTCGGTCGAGGAGCTGCCTCACGGCCAGTGCGCTTCATTGGTGGGGTCTTTCTACCTGTCCAACATGTACCTGCTGTGGGCAAGAACCTGAGACGGCAGAGCATCTAGTCGAATGTGTGTGTTGTGACGATGCTACCGGCGGGTTCGCGACCGGACTTCGATCGTCATAACATAGTAGTGTGAAAACCATAAGAGGCTGCTGCTGTAACCTGTAATAAAAGTGCCAATCACATTCTCTATGCCGTAATCCCCACGCTATACGCATATGAAATAATCCAGTCATTAATTTAATTAGCAGTGGATAATGGAACATGTGTCACACATCATCTCTCGTGGCCCTGACTGTGTGATTCATATATGATATGATATGATATTGACTACTACTACTACTGCTACTACTACTACTACTACTACTACTACTACTACTACTACTACTACTACTACTACTACTACTACTACTACTACTACTATTAATACTACTACTACTACTACTACTAATACTACTACTACACTACTACTACTACTACTACTACTACTACTACTACTACTACTACTACTACTACTACTAACTACTACTACTACTACTACTACTACTACTACTACTACTACTACTACTACTACTACTACTACTACTACTACTACCTTAATGCTCTCACTTCGACTAAAAAAATAGAATATTTAGATTTAGAAATGTGGAGGGAAGCCAAAACATAACTCTCTCTCTCTCTCTATCCCCCCCCCCCCCCCCCCCCAAGAAAGAGAAAAACAAATAAAGAAAAACGAAGAAATAGAGAAGTAAGGAAAGAAAATTTAGTCAATATTTTAATAAAAAAATTACAAAACTCAAAGAATTTCATTGTTTAATAAATAATAGAAAAAGAGACAGATGTACTGTAAGCAGCAACAATCCAAGAAAAAAAGAAAACAAAAAAAAAAAAAATGACCCCGACGTGATTTGAACACGCAACCTTCTGATCTGGAGTCAGACGCGCTACCATTGCGCCACAGGGCCGATACACCGTCGGTTCATTTTAATACTTATACGACATGCATCACATTGTGATGCAGCTCTGTGGTCGAGTGGTATGACACTCGCCTTCGAATCGGAAGGTTTTGGGTTCCAGTCCCGCTCTGAGCATGGTTAAGACCTTTGAAAAGGCTCTTCACTCACAATCCTCTCGCCGTACTCAGGTGTAAAATGAGTACATGGCAGTTAACAACATTGTCTCTGTCGAATTAACAATTATAATATCGCCTAACAGGCGCCATACTCGCCCTACATGTTAAGTGTTGCTGTTGGTGAGAGACCCCTAGTAATGCGCATTGAGGAATTCTAGCTTATATTGCTCTATATAAAATCCCTTTTTAAAAATGTTATTTTTTTTCTATTGTTATTAATTAAAAAAGAAAGATTTCCTAACCTTTGTAATTTAGGACTTAGTCTTGTTGAGTTTGTTGAGATACGGGGGAAGGCGCTATAGATAGAATAAAGTTGACGTCACTCAGGTCTTTTTTGTTTTTTTTTTTTTTGTTTCTGTTTGTTTTTGTTTTTTGTTGGTTTTTTTGGGTTTTTGTTTTTGGCGGCGAGAGGGGTGGGGGTGGGGGGGGGGGTTACCATCCATGTTTATGAGTCATTCTATCTAAATTATATTAACCAGACCATAAACGTTCAAAGTTACACATAGTGTGTCTGTTGGTCCGTTACATTCTCTCAATAAATTCTATCAGTCAGACCATAAAACGTTCAAAGTTACACAAGTGTGTCTGTTGGTCCGTTACATTCTCTCAATAAATTCCATCAGTCAGACCATAAAACGTTCAAAGTTACACATAGTGTGTCTGTTGGTCCGTTACATTCTATCATTAAATTCTATCAGTCAGACCATAAAACGTTCAAAGTTACACACAGTGTGTCTGTTGGTCCGTTACATTCTCTCATTAAATTCTATCAGTCAGACCATAAAACGTTCAAAGTTACACACAGTGTGTCTGTTGGTCCGTTACATTCTTCATTAAATTCTATCAGTCAGACCATAAACGTTCAAAGTTACACATAGTGTGTCTGTTGGTCCGTTACATTCTCTCATAAATTCTATCAGTCAGACCATAAAACGTTCAAAGTTACACACAGTGTGTCTGTTGTCCGTTAATTCTCTCATAAATTCTATCAGTCAGACCATAAAACGTTCAAAGTTACACATAGTTGTCTGTTGTCCGTTACATTCTCTCATTAAATTCTATCAGTCAGACCATAAAACGTTCAAATTACACACAGTGTGTCTGTGGTCCGTTACATTCTCTCATAAATTCTATCAGTCAGACCATAAAACGTTCAAAGTTACACACAGTGTGTCTGTTGGTCCGTTACATTCTCTCATTAAATTCTATCAGCAGACCATAAAACGTTCAAAGTTACACACAGTGTGTCTGTTGGTCCGTTACATTCTCTCATTAAATTCTATCAGTCAGACCTAAACGTTCAAAGTTACACAAGTGTGTCTGTTGGTCCGTTACATTCTTCATTAAATTCTATCATCAGACCATAAAACGTTCAAAGTTTACACACATGTGTCTGTTGTCCTTACATTCTCTCATTAATTCTATCAGTCAACCATAAAACGTTCAAGTTACACAAGTGTTCTGTGGTCCGTTACATTCTCTCATTAATTCTCAGTCAGACCATAAACGTTCAAGTTACACACAGTTGTCTGTTGGTCGTTACATTCTCTCATTAAATTCTATCAGTCAGCCATAAAACGTTCAAAGTACACAAGTGTGTCTGTTGGTCCGTTATATTCTCTCATTAAATTCTATCAGTCAGACCATAAAACGTTCAAAGTTACACATAGTGTGTCTGTTGGTCCGTTACATTCTCTCATAAATTCTATCAGTCAGACCATAAATGTTAAGTTACACAAGTGTGTCTGTTGGTCCGTTACATTCTCTCAATAAATTCTATCAGCAGACCATAAAACGTTCAAAGTTACACAAGTGTGTCTGTTGTCCGTTACATTCTCTCAATAAATCTATCAGTCAGACCATAAAACGTTCAAAGTTACACAAGTGTGTCTGTTGGTCCGTTACATCTCTCATTAAATTCTATCAGTCAGACCATAAACGTTCAAAGTTACACAGTGTGTCTGTTGGTCGTTACATTCTCTCATCAATTCCATCAGTCAGACAAAAACGTTCAAAGTTACACAAGTGTGTCTGTTGGTCCGTTACATTCTCTCATTAATTCTATCAGTCAGACCATAAAACGTCAAAGTTACACACAGTGTGTCTGTTGGTCCGTTACATTCTCTCATAAATTCTATCAGTCAGACCATAAAACGTTCAAAGTTACACAAGTGGTCTGTTGTCCGTTACATTCTCTCATTAATTCTATCAGTCAGACCATAAACGTTCAAATTACACAAGTGTGTCTGTTGGTCCGTTACATTCTCTCATTAAATTCTATCAGTCAGACCATAAACGTTCAAAGTTACACAAGTGTGTCTGTTGGCCGTTACATTCTCTCATTAAATTCTATCAGTCAGACCATAAAACGTTCAAAGTTACACAAGTGTGTCTGTTGGTCCGTTACATTCTCTCATAAATTCT
Organism: Berghia stephanieae; assembly: GCF_034508935.2. Lineage (NCBI taxonomy): Eukaryota > Metazoa > Mollusca > Gastropoda > Nudibranchia > Aeolidiidae > Berghia > Berghia stephanieae. The sequence continues at coordinate 2,610,948 of NC_088368.1, read as the reverse complement.
ATCAGTCAGACCATAAAACGTTCAAAGTTACACAAGTGTTCTGTTGGTCCGTTACATTCTCTCATAAATTCTATCAGTCAGACCATAAAACGTTCAAAGTTACACAAGTGTGTCAGTTGGTCCTTACATTCTCTCATTAAATTCTATCAGTCAACCATAAAAGGTTGAAAGTTACACATAATGTGTCTGTTGGTCCGTTACATTCTCTCATTAAATTCTATCAGTCAGACCATAAAACGTTCAAAGTTACACTAGTGTGTCTGTTGGTCCGTTACATTCTCATTAAATTCTATCAGTCAACCATAAAACGTTCAAAGTTACACAACTAGTGTGTCTGTTGGTCCGTTACATTCTCTTCATTAAATTCTATCAGTCAGACCATAAAACGTCAAAGTACACACAGTGGTCTGTTGGTCCGTTACATTCTCTCATTAAATTCTATCAGTCAGACCATAAACGTTCAAAGTTACACATAGTGTGTCTGTGGTCCGTTACATTCTCTCATAAATTCTATCAGTCAGACCATAAAGTTCAAAGTTACACATAGTGTGTCTGTTGTCCGTTACATCTCTCAATAAATTCTATCAGTCAGACCATAAAACGTCAAATTACACAATGTTCTGTGGTCCGTTACATTCTCTCATTAATTCTAATCAGTCAACCATAAACGTTCAAAGTTACACACAGTGTGTCTGTTGGTCCGTTACATTCTCTCATTAAATTCTATCAGTAAAGCCCAAAAAACGTTCAAAGTTACACAAGTGTGTCTGTTGGTCCGTTACATTCTCTAAATAATTCATCAGTCAGACCATAAAACGTTCAAAGTTACCCCAAGTGTGTCTGTTGGGTCCGTTACATTTCTCTCAATAAATTCTATCAGTCAGACCATAAAAAGTTCAAAGTTACACACAGTGTGTTTTGGTCCGTTACATTCTCTCAATAAATTCTTTTCAGTCAGGCCATAAAACGTTCAAAGTTACACACAGTGTGTCTTTTGGGCCCTTTAATTTCCCTTCAATAAATTCTATCATCAGCCCAAAAAAAAACGTTCAAATTACACAAGT
>NC_088368.1:2590952-2609784 GCF_034508935.2 Berghia stephanieae | reverse complement strand
ACCACAAATCCATTGTTAGACCCACACTAGAATACCGTAGTTCTGTCTGGGGCCCTCACCACCAGTCCATTGTTAGACCTACACTAGAATACCGTAGTTCTGTCTGGGGCCCTCACCACCAATCCATTGTTAGACCCAGACTAGAATACCGTAGTTCTGTCTGGGGCCCTCACCACAAATCCATTGTTAGACCTACACTAGAATGTCGTAGTTCTGTCTGGGCCCTCACCACAAATCCATTGTTAGACCCACACTAGAATACCGTAGTTCTGTCTGGGGCCCTCACCACCAGTCCATTGTTAGACCTACACTAGAATACCGTAGTTCTGTCTGGGGCCCTCACCACAAATCCATTGTTAGACCTACACTAGAATGTCGTAGTTCTGTCTGGGGCCCTCACCACCAATCCATTGTTAGACCCAGACTAGAATACCGTAGTTCTGTCTGGGGCCCTCATCACAAATCCATTGTTAGACCTACACTAGAATGTCGTAGTTCTGTCTGGGGCCCTCACCACAAATCCATTGTTAGACCCACACTAGAATGTCGTAGTTCTGTCTGGGGCCCTCACCACCAATCCATTGTTAGACCCACACTAGAATACCGTAGTTCTGTCTGGGGCCCTCACCACAATTCCATTGTTAGACCTACACTAGAATGTCGTAGTTCTGTCTGGGGCCCTCACCAAAAATCCATTGTTAGACCTACACTAGAATACAGTAGTTCTGTCTGGGGCCCTCACCACCAATCCATTGTTAGACCCACACTAGAATACCGTAGTTCTGTCTGGGGCCCTCACCACCAATCCATTGTTAGACCTACACTAGAATACCGTAGTTCTGTCTAGGGCCCTCACCACAAATCCATTGTTAGACCTACACTAGAATGTCGTAGTTCTGTCTGGGGCCCTCACCACCAATCCATTGTTAGACCCACACTAGAATACCGTAGTTCTGTCTGGGGCCCTCACCACAAATCCATTGTTAGACCTTCACTAGAATACCGTAGTTCTGTCTGGGCCCTCACCACCAATCCATTGTTAGACCCAAACTAGAATACCGTAGTTCTGTCTGGGGCCCTCACCACAAATCCATTGTTAGACCTACACTAGAATACTGTAGTTCTGTCTGGGGCCCACACCACCAATCCATTGTTAGACTTACACTAGGACCCCGTAGTTCTGTCTGGGGCCCTCACCACAAATCCATTGTTAGACCTACACTAGAATACAGTAGTTCTCTCTAGGGCCCTCACCACCAATCCATTGTTAGACCTACACTAGAATACCGTAGTTCTGTCTGGGGCCCTCACCACCAATCCATTGTTAGACCTACACTAGAATACCGTAGTTCTGTCTGGGGCCCTCACCACAAATCCATTGTTAGACCTACACTAGAATACCGTAGTTCTTCTAGGGCCCTCACCACCAAATCCATTGTTAGACCTACACTAGAATACCGTAGTTCTGTCTGGGGCCCTCACCACCAATCCATTGTTAGACCCACACTAGAATACCGTAGTTCTGTCTAGGGCCCTCACCACAAATCCATTGTTAGACCTACACTAGAATGCCGTAGTTCTGTCTGGGGCCCTCACCACCAATCCATTGTTAGATCTACACTAGAACACCGTAGTTCTGTCTACGGCCCTCACCACAAATCCATTGTTAGACCCACACTAGAATGTCGTAGTTCTGTCTGTGGCCCTCACCACCAATCCATTGTTAGACCTACACTAGAACACCTTAGTTCTGTCTGGGGCCCTCACCACAAATCCATTGTTAGACCTACACTAGAATACCGTAGTTATGTCTGGGGCCCTCACCACCAATCCATTGTTAGACCTACACTAGAATACCGTAGTTCTGTCTAGGGCCCTCACCACAAATCCATTGTTAGACCTACACTAGAATACCGTAGTTCTGTCTGAGGCCCTCACCACAAATCCATGGTTAGATCTACACTAGAATGTCGTAGTTCTGTCTGGGGCCCTCACCACAAATCCATTGTTAGACCTACACCAGAATACCGTAGTTCTGACTAGGGCCCTCACCATAAATCCATTGTTAGACCTACACTAGAATACCGTAGTTCTGTCTGGGGCCCTCACCACAAATCCATTGTTAGACCTACACTAGAATACCGTAGTTCTGTCTAGGGCCCTCACCACCAATCCATTGTTAGACTTACACTAGAACACCGTAGTTCTGTCTGGGGCCCTCACCACAAATCCATTGTTAGACCTACACTAGAATACCGTAGTTCTGTCTGGGGCCCTCACCACAAATCCATTGTTAGACCTACACTAGAATACCGTAGATCTGTCTGGGGCCCTGACCACAAATCCATTGTTAGACCTACAATAGAATACCGTAGATCTGTCTAGGGCCCTCACCATAAATCCATTGTTAGACCTACAATAGAATACCGTAATTCTGTCAATGGCCCTCGCCACAAATCCATTGTTAGACCTACACTAGAATACCGTAGTTCTGTCTGGGGCCCTCACCATCAATCCATTGTTAGACCTACACTAGAATACCGTAGTTCTGTCTAGGGCCCTCGCCACAAATCCATTGTTAGGCCTACACTAGAATACCGTAGTTCTGACTAGGGCCCTGGCCACAAATCAGAAATACAGGAAATTGGACAAATACAAAAAAAGAGCCGTGAAATTTAGAAATCAAAACAACAAAGATAAAAAACACGAAACTGATTTAAATCTCGAACCACTACATACAACAGAGAAGAAAGCGTGACAAAAGTAACAATATTTTGCAACGGCCTAAACGATCAAGTTAAATTACTCCTCGTTTATATTCAACAAAATAAGAGGAAGTCATCCAAGTTTATGGTTCCCCACTCGTTCATATTATCGACATGGCCGCACAAATAAACTGATACCTAACAGTTAAATTATTCGTTTACTCATTTGTCATGACTTGTGCGGCTATTTGGCCATATGGTTGACACTCGCTTTCGGATCAGAATGTCCTGGGTTTGAGCCTCTCTCGGTGCATAATTGAGTCCTTGAAAAAGGCTCTTTACTCACATTCCCTCATCGTACTCAGGTGTGAAAAGAGTCCTTGGCCATTGACTGCGTCGTCTCTGTCCAAAAAGATTGCAATATCGCTTAACAGACGACATGTCCCGTCCTAAATGTTAAATGTTGCTGTTTGCCAGAGATTCCCTTGAAAAGCGCTTTGAGCACGTTTAGTGGATATTGCGCTACATAAAAGCTCAAGACCTTTTTTACTACAACTCATAAAAACTGAGCGACAGTCAGACATCTGTTAAATGAATCGTTTACCCTTTTCCTCTGAGTTAAATGTCATTTAGCCTACAGTTTGTGGATATCTGTCTGACCGTGGACGAATTAACTGTGTGTCTAAAAGGACCGTTAGAGTCGCTCAGCTCACTCTATGATTTAGCCTATAGTTTGTGGATATCTGTCTGACCGTGGGTGAATTAACTGTACGTGTAAACTTGCCGTTTGAGTCGCTCAGCTCACTCTATGATGAATAGTTGAAAATGGCAGGCCTCACCTGGGAAACTACCAAGAAAATGGCCAAGGACAGAAGCAGATGACCACTGAGGCCAGTATGTTCCAAAAGGAATGAAGAGGATTAAGTGTGCCCGGCCGTGAATGAATTAATTGTGCGTCTAAATGGTCCAGGTGGTCCCGTTAGCTCCGTTGGTAGAGCACTCGCTTCACACGCAAAGGGACCAAGATCGATTCCGTGTGCAGTCGATATTTTTTCTGACCTCTCTGTCCATCCAGCAGTGATTGGGTAGCTGGGTCTTTTAGCTCTGGTGGGAACAACTTTGCAATAGACTATCCAAAGGGTTGCAAGCAATTGTTATTGTCCATTTCACGCTATAGAAACCGGGATAAACTCCGGCTCTATGGGCCTAAAGGCTCTACAGGACTACTAAATGGGCCATAATATATATATATATATATCTTTGGACCTACCGTGCAGTCCACTCTAGCCTCAACTATTGAGGTGATCACAAAGAGGCCGGCCCTCACTCTGTTTTCATCTGGCACTTCTCCATACCTGATATTTCTCACTATTATCGATATAAGTACCACATTATGTAACCTATTCATTATTAATACTCTGAAGGACTGGTTACATACACACTTCCAATGATTTAGGAACCAGAAAAGTAGTAGACGTGACGTCACGACTTTTCTTCCATATTGGACCTAAAAATACGTCCCTTGTCTGATACTTTTGGATAAAAATTCAATTTCCTGCATTTCAGCCTTCCTGACAAAAAACCGTCTTGCGGCGAAGGGCCACAAATGGACATTTATCACGTGAGATTTATAATAGTCAAAATACTTAATAATACCTCATCTATCAAAAGTCATAGACCAATAGTTTTAATTCAGTAAAAGTTGCCTTTATTAAAATTAGTCTTCAGATCCCATATTACCATAGAGCCCGAGTTTATCTCGGTTTCTATCGCGTGAAAAGGACAAGCAATTGCTTGCTGCCCTCTAGATAAGACGCTAGTTTATCGCAAAGTACTTTTTGCCGGATCAAACAACCTAGCTACCCAATCACAGCTGGGTGGACAAGATTGCCGGAAAACTAAAACTGTCGACTGTCCCTATGTGTGTGAAGCGAGTGTTCTACCAACTGAGCTATCGGACTCCCAAGTCGCCTTAAATTAAAGATTAAACCCTTCCACCACGACATCATAAGATATCGTCTACTAGCTAGGCATTCCACGAAGGACTATAGATACTCATCAAACAAGATGTCTGATGTCAACAGGAATCACCCATGTTGTCACAGTGAGAAAATTGGAGGTGAAGAAACTTGCCCAAGGAAAATTCTTGAAGCGGGGCTCGAACCCGGGACCTTCAGGTTCATAGTGTAATGCCTTAACCAGTCGGCCTTAAATTAAGTATCCTAAGTACAAACGTGTATATGATGTATGATGTAACTAGATGTTAATGATGAATTGATTAAAAAATTTTGTCTTCGACTGTGAGAGAAATAAAAACTGTTTATTCTAGAGACAATAATGTAGTGTTCATTGTTTCATATTCTCTCTCCCTCTCCTCTCCTCTCTCTCTCTCTCTCTCTCTCTCTCCTCTCTCTTTCTCTTCTCTTCTCTCTCTCTCTTCTCTCTCTTCTTCTCTTCTCTTCTCTCTCTCTCTCTCTCTTCTCTCTCTCTCTCTCTCTCTCTCTCTCTCTCTCTTCTCTCTCTCTCTCTCTCTCTCTCTTATTATAATATATATATATAATATATATATATATATATATACTGACTTGAGGTAATGAGGATGATCTATGTTATCTTTCCATGTGCTCAAAGTCATTGGTCACATTGCAAAATGTGCTCAAAATGACCCACGTGGTGAAAAGTGTTCACAGCTTTTGAAATTTCCAGAATCATGTTTGACATTTTGTACAGCTTGACACATGAGTATGTTTACAATTTTCATAAACAATGCAGTGATTACATTTCATCCAATCGTTGGACAGCAACAAATTATGTGATTGATGACTCGGTTGGACGAAAACCTGAATAGAGATCGCCCCCTTTTAGGAAACCATCTCTTGCATGTACTTGCCTATCACCCGTAGCAATCAGATCCACATATCTTGAGCATCACTCACAATTTTAACACAGGCCAGTGAAAAATAAATGCACCGTGTCGTCAGGTGTCAGGATGCAATTCATCTATGTCATCAGTGTGTCAAAATATAGAAGGAATGAAATTGACGTAATACAGTTGTTATCTTTGTTTTCCTAAAGAACTATAAGAAAAAAATACAGGTAGGCATCCTTCCGTCTCAAGAGACGATGGTTTGCGCCCTGTATGGCTTTAGTCTCATCAGTCTTGTTGAGAGCAACGACGGGTGTGACTCAGCAGACCAATCCTTGCATGACAGTCTCTACCGCAGTTGTTGCACACGTAGTTTGACTCTGTGTTTGGTGTTTGGATCTGCTGCCTCAGTTTCCTCCTTGCTCTCCTCTCCTCAAACTTCTTCTTTCTCCTCTCCTCACCTCTCTTCACTCCCTCCATCACCGTATATTTCCAGCCGCTGCGGTCGTCAGCAAGCGATTCCCATGTGTTTGAGTCGATGCCTGTCAGTTTCATGTCTCGTTTGCAGACATCATAGAAGCGCAGAGCTGGACGGCCAGTTGGTCACCGTCCAGAAGCTAGTTCACCGTACATGATGTCTTTGGGTATGCGTCCATCGTCCATCCTGTGTACGTGACCAAGCCATCGCAAACGTCGCTGGCAGAGCATGAGATGCATACTGAGGGAGTTCGCTCTTTCTAGCACTGCATTGTTAGTGTGTCTGTCCTGCCACCTGATGCCTAGAATTCGTCGTAGACAGCGATTTGGAAGTTTTCCCGTTGGTTCTCCTGTCGGGCATATGTTGTCCAGGATTCACTGCCATAGATTAGGCTACTGAGTACACATGCCTGGTAGACTTTGAGTTTGGTGTTCAAAGTGAGTTGGTTGTTGGTCCACACTCTCTTGCTCAGTTGTGCCATGACAGCGGCAGCTTTGGCGATGCGCTTGTCTATTCTGCATCAAGTGGGAGGTTGCTGGTGATGGTTGTGCCCAGGTATGTGAAGTGATCAGTGACTTCTAGCTCCTCGTTGTCAATGTAAATTGCTGGTATAGAGGGGACATCCTGACACATTACATTTGTTTTCTTGATGCTGATCGTCAGTCCGAATTCCCTGCATGCGTGGGAAAGCCTGTTCATCAGCCGTTGGAGGTCTTCCTAGGTATGCGCACATAGAGCTGCATTATCTGCAAATAGCATTTCCCTCATGAGGACTGTGCTGACCTTGGTCTTTTCTCTCAACCGTGCCAGATTGAACAGCTTTCCATCACTTCTGGTGTGCAAGTTGACTCCTTATGGGGACTCTTTGAATGCAAACTTCAGCAATAGGGAGAAAAATATACCAAACAAAGTCGATGCAAGGACACAGCCTTGTTTCACGCCTTGGTTCAGAGGCTCCACCGTCGTTGCCGAGTGTGGCCTTCATGTCGTCATGGAATGAGACAATGATGCTAAGCTGCTGTGGAGGACAGCAAATCTTCTTTAGCAGATGGAAAAGGCCTTTCCTGCTAACAAGGTCAAATGCCTTTGTCAGGTCAATAAATGCAATGTAGAGGGGCATCTGCTGTTCTCTGCATTTCTCTTGTCCACTGTCGACATCTTGGCTCTGAAGCCACACTGCGAAACTGGGTAGATACGTTCGACGAGGACTTGCAGTCGAGCGAGGTCAACGCGCGCAAAGACTTTATCCACAATGCTCAGTAGAGAGTTTTCCCCTATAGTTATTATAATAATAATAATAATAATAATAATAATACTTTATTGCATCCCAAAAAGGAAATTTTTTGTACAGACGTGTTATAATTTACACAATAAGATACAAATACAATGGAAATAGGATGTATATATAAAAAAAGGAGCAGCTCTATACCCAGAGCTGCGCTTTGTAATATGAATAATTTCAACACTGTAAAATAGTTAAAACTGTCACTATAAATTGAAAATTGAAAAGATTGCAAAACAAATAAATTAATAAATTAATATTTATATTTTTAAAAAGTAAAAATGAGAAATAATTATATAAAATGATTATTGCTTGTTGTTATAAAGCCTAATACTGGACGGCAGAAAAGATTTTCGGTGTCTCTCTGTTTTGGTTGAAATAGAGAAAGGGCGACCATTTCTTTCTGACATAATAACTGATGGTCTTAGTGGATGATACTGGTCATTTAATATTTAGTTATTTTATTTATACAAAATTTCTCGTATAAAAGATCTACATCGTCAACATCATTTATATAGCGTTTAATGGATTTTTTAATATTTGAATTTATTTTGTTCCTTTCCACTGCTAAGCAATTGCCTCCCCAAGCTGTTATACAAAATGACAAAACACTTTCAATTACTGCTCTATAAAATAATGTGCAGAGGGTTTTATCTATTCTAAACTGAGAGAGTTTTGATAAAAAATATGTACGTCTGCACATCTTATGCCTAATTATTTTCAAGTGTTCATCCCACTTAGAGCCTGTCATCAATCGTTACACCAAGGTATTTGTAGTGAGGAACTCGCTGGACGAATTGGTCCTTTAATTTTAACGGTTCTATCGGTTCCTTCACTCTCCTAAAGTCAATCACTAGCTCCTTTGTCTTGCTTATGTTAAGCTCTAAGTGGTGGGCATCACACCAAGACACAAATCTATCAATTTCTTGCCTATAAGCCACTTCGTTGCCATTTGTTATGAGGCCTTGAAGAGCGGTGTCATCTGCAAACTTTATTAAAGGTACACTCAGGTTTTGACTTCTACAGTCATTCGTGTATATTGTGAATAATACAGGGGACAATACACAACCTTGAGGAGCACCAGTATTTGTAGTTATACAGGAAAATTTGTTTTGTCCTAATTGAACATATTGTGCTCTCTCCGTAAGAAATTCGAGCACCCAAGCAATTATATACTTGTTTAAATTCAGACTAGTCAATTTTTGAACAACCAACTGAGGTTGCATTGTATTGAACGCTGAAGAAAAATCTGCAAAAAGCAATCTGCAATAGCTCCTAGCGTGATCTAGATGCCTGTAGATGTTGTTTGTAAACAGCAAAATGGCATCCTCTACGCCACGTTCTGGTTTGTAAGCAAATTGATGACTATCACTCAATGGCATAAACTGATTCCTAATTTTAACAAGAACAAGTTTTTCTAAAGATTTCATGACTATTGAAGTCAGCGCAACAGGTCTGAGATCGTTCATAGTTTCAATTTTTCTTTTTTTGGAACAGGAATAATTTTTGAAGTTTTCCAAATTTCAGGGATCGAAACGCATTGGAGGGACCAGTTAAAAATATGTGTATAAATGGGGGAAAGCTGATGGGCACATTCTTTTAATAATTTTCCTTTCAATCCATCCGGCCCAGCAGCCTTCCTCTCGTTTAGTTTCGAAAATACGAATCTCGCTTCCTCTTCACTGACCTCAATAGCCATTTCATCTTCCAAAGCCCTTTCTAATTTATGTTTTTCATTTTCAATATCAAATTTGTTTGCTGTGTCGAAACGTGAATAAAATTTATTTAAAGTTTCAATTTCGATATCTTCTGATATAATCGTGGGCTTTGGATTATAGTTAACAGCAGTTTTAAGCCCCCGCTACGTGTCCCGTATATCCCCAAAAGAAAAGCATTTTTCAATTTTATTTTTGTACTTGTCTCTACAACTAGTCACTACGGTCTCCCTTGTTTTTGTAGGGGGTGATAATCTTGGCGTCCCGCATATCCTGGGGTACCTTGCCTTCCCTCCAGCAAAGACACAGGAGTTTATGTAGTGGTTCCTAGAGGGCTGGCTTTCCACAGTTGATGATTTCGGGTGGAATGCTGTATTCACCGGGTGCTCTGCCACAGGCCAGTGCATCGATTGCTTTGCTGAGCTTCTCCATAATTGGTTCTGCGTCTAGCTCTTCCAGTAGCGGCAGTTCTTCAATTGCGTCTAACGCTTTTTGGTGACAGAGTTTTCTCTGCCTTAGAGTTCCAAGTAGTGCTCTACCCATCTTCCCATCTGCTTGTCCTTGTCTGTGATGGCTTCCCCTGTCTTTGATTTAATAGGCGCAGTTTTCTTTGTAGATTTGCCTGTCGCCTGTATGATGCCCTCATACATGGCCCTTATGCTGCCACTGTCAGACGCTTGCTGGATGTTGTCCGACAACTGAAGCCAGTAGTCGTTGGCGCAACGTCATGCTGTTTGCTGTGCTTTGCTGGGTGCAGCTCGCAACGCCTGCATGTTCCTCTGACTTGATTCATGTTTATAGCTGACAAGTGCGCTGCGCTTGGCATCAATGACTGACTCCATCTCAGTAATACTGGCTTTCAACCAATCATTGTTCTTGTGCTCCTTTTTGCCGTACGTCAAAACCGCAGTGCTGTAAATGGCATTTCTAAGAGAGTTCCAGCTGTCCTCTGCGTTTTGTTTGCTTTTCTATGAGCTGTGTTGAGTCTTCTCAAGTTGCTCGTTGAACTCTATGTTCTTTCCCCGGTAACCTGTCTTGCTGATGTTGATCCTGGGCTGGCCCTTTCTCTTTGAGTGATGAAGTTTCTTTGGTGTCAGTTTCACCCTTGTGGCAACCAAGGAGTGATCGGTGTCGCAATCAGCGCTTTGATAGGACCTGGTGTTGCAAACATTATTTAGAGAATCGCGCTTAGTGATGATCATGTCCAGCTGATGTCAGTGTTTTGACCTTGGATGTCTCCATGATACCTTGTGACATGCCTTGTTCTGAAAGTAGTTGTTCGTCACGCATAGTTTGCGATAGCAGCAGAGTTCAAGAAGCCTCTGACCATTCTCATTCATCTTTCCTATGCCGTGGTGTCCCAAAACGGTTGGCCATGATTTTCTGTCGGCACCAACTCGCGCGTTGAAGTCGCCAAGAAGGTAGATGTGCTCCACTTCTGGGATATTGTTGACAATGGCGTCTAATGACTCATAAAATGGTCTTTTACTTCAACCGAAGCTTGTAGTGTTGGGGCATAGACGCAAACAAGGTTCACCGAGCCCTGCATGGATGACAGGCGCAGCTTTAAAATTCTCTCTGTGCCGCCTGTTGGCGGTCCAATCATAGGAAGTAATGTATGGGGTACTGCAAATCCAACACCGTGCTCCCTCACTTCTTCTGTGTCTTTTCCTTGCCAGAAGAATGTATAGTGTTCCTTCTTCAGGGATCCCCTCTCGGGGAGTCACGTTTCCTGCAAGGCTGCTATGTCGATGTTCAGTCTGTTAAGTTCACGATCAATTACTGCTGTTTTTCGAGCATCGCCCATGGCCTGAAGGTCATCTGTCTGTCCTGAGCGCATGGTTCTTACATTCCAGCTTGCTAATCGAAGAGCTGGGGACTTCGTTTTCTTTTTCCTTTGCTTGTCTAGTACACAGTTTAACGATCCACTTGTCAAGATTGCAAGGTCTAAGCTCCAGGCACCCTCTGAAGCAGGTAGATCGTGGCGGGTCAACACCTTTCTGGCTGGGGACTGCCCAGGTAGGGGCGGGTGGTAGCTGACCAGTAGGATTACGACGATCCCTCCCACCGTCGAAGACAACCCGTAGCGTCCAACTCTGCGCCAATCGAGCAAGGACTTATCACTCGTAGACTGCTGTCTTCCGTGTTGTTACTCTTCACCGGTGAAGGTGAGACTGGAGTGTCCTCTCCAGGGAGCGGCCTGGGCAAATTAATATGGAGATCCTGGGTTGCTCAGTAACCAGAACCTCCCTCTCTTCCTCCTTGGTGTGGTCCAAAGGATCGCACAGCGATACGTTTGGCATCAGTTTGGATGCAAATTTCTGTAAGGTTTACTCCTTAGCCTTTCCTCCTCCCGAAGGTATCCACAAGGCGGCGGAGCCATACATCAATGGCTGGGGTAAGTATAAGGAAAGTAAGGACATACAGAAGACAACATACTACAAAATGAGATTGCGGTGGATGAGTGAGGAGTAGAGCGTGTACCACTGCACCTTAAGAGGAAGGGGTCCCACCTACTCCCTAACCCGGTTATACCGCCAGGGACTCGGTCGCGCCCATAACAAACTCAGTAGAAACAGGGAACACCACGGAAAGGTGCTGTTATGGACACAATAATGCATGAGAGATCATATGCAGTAATCTCTGCAGTGGTTATCTTTGTTTTCCTAAAGAACTATAAGATAAAAAAGACAGGTAGTCCCTAAATATAAAAATGACATCTACAATTCGTTGATCTTACCAGTTTCAACCTAAAGCCAGTAATATTTATCTGGTACATTCCAACACAATAAATACACACAATGTGAACATAATGGCTCAAATTCATTCTTCCAAACCAGATTTTAATTATATTCTCAAGACATTTATGTTTTATACACAACTCTATCACCGGATCTGCTACGGCACTCTGAAAAAAACAACCACACAGACGTATTTAAAATGTTGGTGTCCTTCAAATATCGAACGACTAAAATGACACTCATCTTGACAAAATTTCTCAAACCGTTTTTGAGCCCAAATGTTAGATATGTGAGGTTTTTTTCCAGAGTACGAATAAGATTGTCTATCCTTCAGCCATTACATCACTGTTCTTGTCCCTTCCTTTTTTTACTCTATCTGTTTTCATTTGAGCCACTACATCCTCTAGTGTTGTGGGAAGATCTCTATCCTTCGTCTCAGGCAAATACAGAGTCATAAAGACAGCCACAAAGCACATGGTCGTAAAAAGTAATGCCGGGCCCCATTTCACTTCCTGATGAAAGAGGCGCAAGAAAGGCGCCACCATGGACCCTAGTCTTCCTAGACAACTACAAAATCCGTGCGCTGTGGTTCTGACATTCGTCGGAAACAATTTTGGAGTGATGACGTATATAGTTATAAATGAGCCAGTAATTGAAAATTTCCCGAATATAAACATCACCGTGTTAACAATATTTGATCCCGGGAGCTCTTCTCCGAATGTTGTCATGAGAGCTGAAACCATCAGGGAAAGACCTGCCAGCCCCATGAAAAGTGCAAAAACCAATCGGCGTCCAAGTTTGGTCAACAAATAGAGAGCTAAAGAATAGCTTGGCAGTTCGACGATGCTCATGAGAATGAAATTCAAAAATCTATTTCCGGCGAGTTCAGACGATGTTATAAATAGACCGTAGTACGTTAGGATATTGGTAAGCCACAAATACCATCCCACGGCTAGCAGAACTAAAAGATGCTTGTGGCAAAGCAAGCTGAATGGTGACGGCGCTGACTTGGTATGATGATTTCCAAAAGTGGGTATTTTTGCATCCGTGTCATTGGACAAAATGAGTTCTGATATAGGAGAATCGACCTCACTGTTGCTTTTTCCTGATTCTTTCAATGTGTTGTTTATAACTAAGGGTTGGATGGATGTGGATGGATATCTGTAGGCAATATACGCCTTGAACTTTTGTTTAATAATTTCAAAATCTTTGCCATTTTGTTTACTAGCTTCTTTCAGAATCTTAAGAGCTTCCTCGTGTCTATTATTCGCTGCTAGCCATCTTGGACATTCCCTCAAAAAGAAAGGAAGCAAGAATGTAATCAGACCAGACCCAAGACTAATTCCATGGAAATATCGCCAACTTTTATCCTGGATGAAATAGGCCACACCACCTACGATGACCATCGTGGCGACCCACACCATATTCACACTTGCAAGGACATGTTGTCGGTGCTTTGGCGTGACTTGTTCAATTCCAAATATTGTGATACTAGTTATAACAGCTTGAAAAACCAGGCCGCTTATGAATTTGACGATATAAATTATGAAAATATTAGGTGTAAAAATGTGGATCAATTCAACGAAACAACATAAGCACGATGATATGACAACTACGTGTTTCCTTCCAAAGCGATCAGCGAGGGGCGAGGAGATCAAACCACCGACAATTTGTCCAATTGTGAAAGTCGTCTGGGTGAATTCGACCTGTCCTTTGGATTCGCAGACGAGATCCCATTCTGAGGTGTACGTGGTTTCTTCGGCAGAGAAAAAGTCTCGGCCATTAGGGCAGTTCACTGAATAAATAGTTGTTTCTGATTGGTCGCTCAGGTTTGAAGGTATCTCTATTTTGATGTCACATGACTCGTAAGAGACGCGCGCAGATGATGTATTTCCGTTGATGTCAAGTGTGTACTTGGTGATGAGATCTGTGTTATTCACTCCTCGGCATTCGTGATATGGGGTGTAACCTGAAGAAAATGAGACGAGGTGAAAACTTATGAACATTTGCGCACATTTTATTGGTGTGAAATAAGGTGTAAAACACAGCTGATTGGTAGATCTAAATTGTATTATCTTTTGGTGCGCATGAATACAAATCCAACGTCATTCAAGCAGAAGGAAAAGATATAGATTATGGTGAATAGAAGTACTAATACCAAACCATTTGGTTACAAAATATCTAATAATCTCTTACTTGCAGTGGTGGAATAAATGTATTCTTTAATTTCTTTGTATTTAATTAAACTCGTTCTATTTTTATCGTGCAATAACCCATACTCGCAAGCTCGTGGTGTTATTAGGCACGATAAAAAATAACTTGTTTAATAAATACAAAGAGATGAAAAAATCGTATACTCGCAAGCTCGTGGTGTTATTGGGAACGATAAAAATAACTTGATTAATAAACGCAAAGAGATGAAAGACACGTATACTCGCAAGCTCGTGGTGTTATTGGGCACGATAAAAATAACTCGATTAATAAACACAAAGAGATGAAAGAATCGTTTAATCTTACCTACAAACACGATGGACATCATCATGAATCCTACGATCAGATTACCCAGGTTGGCGAGAGCTATCTGGCTGATCTGAAACCGCCCTGGCATTCCGAGACATTATAGAACTTTCTCGAATGATGGGGGACCATCTTCATATTCTAGAGTGTCGTTCTGCACCCCAAGGTCACTGATACCCTCGGGCTCAAATGAACTGCCTTCTGTCTTACCAGATTCAGCATTGTCGTCTCCCCTTCCTTCGTTGTTATTCTGGTACTGTGTTGTTGGCTTAGATGTCATAGTGTAATGCTGTTTGTAACCTGTGAATAAAACACATAGGACAAAGAGAAAATCATCATCATCATCATCATCATCATCATCATCATCATCATCATCATCATCATCATCATCATAATAATAATAATAATAATGATAATAATAATAATAATATAATAATAATAATAATAATAATAATAATATAATAATAATAATAATAATAATAATAATAATAATAATAATAATAATAATAATAATAATAATAATAATAATAATAATAATAATAATAATAAAATAAATAATAATAATAATAATAATAATAATAATAATAATAATAATAATAATAAATAATAATAATAATAATAATATAATAATAATAATAATAATAATAATAATAAATAATAATAATAATAATAATAAATAATAATAATATATAATAATAATAATAATATAATAATAATAATAATAATAATAATAATAATAATAATATATAATAATATATAATAATAATAATAATAATAATAATAATAATAATAATAATAATAATAATAATAATAATAATAATAATAATAATAATAATAATAATAATAATAATAATAATAATAATAATAATAATAATAATAATAACAACAACAACAACAACAACAACAGTTTTTCGTATAGCGCCCATTCCCGTTCACAAAAAAGCTCTTGGCGTTCAAAATGGTAAAACACCATTATAAACATAATTTTTGTACACACACCCATTTATGCAAGCAAGCGCACCCATACCCTCTCAACAAAAAACACACCCATGCACCAAAACGTGCATATGCGTACAGAGAAGAAAAATAGCCGTTAACACAAATTATTGAACAAAAATCATGTCAGGACATTTAACAATGTACGCTTCAACTCGAGTCCAACTAGAATAACACTGATATGAATCCAATAGAGATTTTGTCCACAAATACACCAAAACGTCTATTATCAACTAATACAATGTATTATGCATGAAATAGATTATCTTATCATGTCGTTGTATAGAAATGAGATCAGGAACACTTTATTTATAGCTAGTAAAGAAACAAAGAAAATTAACAACAATGAACGAATTGAAGATGTCACAACAAATGTCATATTTGAATTGGTTGGTCAATTGAAATCAGTAAACGCCCCGCACTATGACAAACGGCTTTTATGTTTAGTTGTATTCGATTTTCTAAAAATTGTTTGTTTTGTTTTGTTTTCTTTTTGTTTGTTTTGTTTTTTTGTTTTTTTGGTTTTTTTGGTTTGGTTTTTTTTGGGGGGGGGGGGGGGTTTGTTTGCTTGTCATTGTATGTTTGTTAGACCTACAATAGAATACTGTAGTTCTGTCTGGGGCACTCACCACAAATCCATTGTTAGACTTACACTAGAATACCGTAGTTCTGACTGGGGCCCTCACCATCAATCCATTGTTAGACCTACACTAGAATACCGTAGTTCTGTCTAGGGCCCTCACCACAAATCCATTGTTAGACCTACACTAGAATACAGCAGTTCTGTCTGGGGCCCTCACCATCAATCCATTGTTAGACCTACACTAGAATACAGTAGCTCTGTCTGGGGCCCTGACTACCAATCCATTGTTAGACCTACACTAGAATACAGTAGCTCTGTCTGGGGCCCTGACACAAATCCATTGTTAGACCTACACTAGAATACAGTAGCTCTGTCTGGGGCCCTGACCCAAAATCCATTGTTAGACCTACACTAGAATACCGTAGCTCTGTCTGGGGCCCTCACCACCAATCCATTGTTAGACCTACACTAGAATACAGTAGCTTTGTCTGGGGCCCTCACCACCAATCCATTGTTAGACCTACACTAGAATACAGTAGCTCTGTCTGGGGCCCTGACCACCAATCCATTGTTAGACCTACACTAGAATACAGTAGCTCTGTCTAGGGCCCTGACCAAAAATCCATTGTTAGACCTACACTAGAATACAGTAGCTCTGTCTGGGGCCCTGACCACCAATCCATTGTTAGACCTACACTAGAATACAGTAGCTCTGTCTGGGGCCCTGACCACAAATCCATTGTTAGACCTACACTAGAATACCGTAGCTCTGTCTGGGGCCCTCACCACCAATCCATTGTTAGACCTAAACTAGAATACAGTAGCTCTGTCTTGGGCCCTGACCACCAATCCATTGTTAGACCTACACTAGAATACCGTAGCTCTGTCTAGGGCCCTCACCACAAATCAGAAATACAGGAAATTGGACAAATACAAAATAGAGCCGTGAAATTTATAAATCAAAACAACAAAGATACAAAATATGAAACTTTTTAAATCTCAAACCACTGCAGAGAAGAAAGCGTGAAAAAGTAACAATATTTTGCAAAGACAAAAATGATCAAGTTAAATTACCCCTCATTGATATTCAACCAAATTTATAAGAGGGAGTCATCCAAGTTTATGGTTCCCCATTCAAAAGTAGATCCACACTTGTACTCGTTCACACCATCGACATTAAGACAGTGGAATAGTCTCACATCTCCAATGAAAGAAAAATACTGTGTTCTGTGGAATCTTCATAATTTGAAGTTACAGACTTAAGAAGAAGAAGAAGAAGAAGAAGAAGAAGAAGAAGAAGAAGAAGAAGAAGAAGAAGAAGAAGAATTGTTTGTTTTGTTTGTTTGTTTTATGTATAGGAAGAGGGATCAATTTGGCCACACACATCCGTATTTCATATTGTATCAAGTACTAAAGCAACCCCTAAAACGTGTTTCATATTGTATCAACTACTAAAGCAACCCCTAAAACGTGTTTCATATTACATCAACTACTAAAGCAACCCCTAAAACGTGTTTTATATTGTATCAACTACTAAAGCAACCCTAAAACGTGTTTCATATTGTATCAACTACTAAAGCAACCCCTAAAACGTGTTTCATATTGTATCAACTACTAAAGCAACCCCTAAAACGTGTTAAAATTTAAGTTTGAGTCTTTAAGAATAAATTAAGAAGTCTCAAGCTTAATTCTTTATTTTTTTATTTTTTTACTAGTTGAGAATTTCAAGTTATGGATTAAAAAGCTTTAAAGTTTTTTGTTCGAAATGAAAAATGCGTTTTAACATTGGCTAGAAATAGTTGGAAGTTGTGATTATGACGTAAAAGACGCACTTTGATATTCTGGAAATAGTTGGAAGTTGTGAATATGACGTAAAAGAGGCACTTTGATATTCTGGAAATAGTTGGAAGTTGTGAATATGAGGTAAGAGACGCACTTTGATATTCTGGAAATAGTTGGAAGTTGTGAATATGACGTAAAAGAGGCACTTTGATATTCTGGAAATAGTTGGAAGTTGTGAATATGACGTAAGAGACGCACTTTGATATTCTGGAAATAGTTGGAAGTTGTGAATATGACGTATAAGAGGCACTTTGATATTCTGGAAATAGTTGGAAGTTGTGAATATGACGTATACGTATACGTTTCATGTCTTTTTTTTTTGAGGGTCCATCCTTCTGCGCCGTAGGTCATCACTGCCCACACCAATACTTTTACTAATTTTGTCCTATGGATTTGTCTTTCCATATATTAATTAGAGAGGCCATTCTTTTATTTGCCATTGCATTTCTGTTAATGATAACCATCGAGCAATCTCCATTTTGCGTTTTAGAGGATCCCAAATATTTTCAAAATAATTCAAAAGCCAGCATTCTGATTGGTTAACGACTGAGGAAACTAGAACAAAACGCCGACAATATGAATCAAATAGAGATTTTGTTATCAAATACACCAAGACGTCTATGATCAATGAATCTAATTTATAACGCATAACAGATTGGCTTGCGGAAAGCCTCTTGATAAGTTCTCGTTGGCTGAGACGGCGTGTGACCAGTGGTAAGATTACTCAGTGATCAAAATGTTGATTATCTCTTTTATATTACAGTAGGATATCTTATTATTTCACCAATTCATCATTGACCTGCTTCCCAATTTCTTTACACCAATTCAAAAACTGTGTCAGATTGATAAAGATGTGAACGAGTGTGTATGAAAGGTGTCAGACAAAGCAAGAAAGAAAAATACAAGAAAAAAATCATCCCAAAAAAGTCGACTTCTAGTGGGGATCGAACCTCAAACCTTCGTCAGACGAGGTGCCATTACACTATAGAGATGGTCACACGTCTGACCGGTAATCATAAGGTCTGACGTTCGATCCCCAGTCTATGTCGGCTGATTTTTTGAGATGATGTTTTTCTTGTATATTTATTTCTTGCTTTTTCTGGCACC
>NC_088368.1:2530952-2585952 GCF_034508935.2 Berghia stephanieae | reverse complement strand
CGAAGATGACGTCACTCAGGTCTTTGTTTTTGTTTTTTTGTTTTTTTGTTTTTTTGCCATCCGCGTTTATGAGTAATGCTCACTGAACTGTATTAATCCGACTATAAACGTTCATGGATACACACAGTTTTGTGTGTTGGTCCGTTATACTTCCGGATGGAAATGTTATGAGCTTCTTAGCCAAGCGCATGCTATCTATAGATAGTATGCAGATGACGTCACTCAGGCCTTTGTTATTGTTTTTGCCATCCGCGTTTGTGAGTTGTTCTCACTAAACTGTATTAACCAGAATATAAAAGTTCATGGTTACACAGAGTTTGTGTGTTGGTCCGTTATACTTCCGGATGGCAATGTTGTGAACTCCTTGGCCAAGCCCATTCGTCTATCTATACCGCCAAATGGGTGACTAGTTTTCACACGATTTTCTCGATCATATTATTATAAACATTTAAGTTTACACACAGATTTCTGTGTTGGTTCTATTGATCAAGCGGTAGAACAGTGGGTATTTTAAATAGACACATACTATCGATAGGAAAACATGTGTAGTTTGCAATGTTTATCAATTACTATTATTTTTTTTCACATTATGACGACTGTCCGAGAGGCGAGGCTATCTAAGTGTCAATAGGATTCAATAGTCGTAGCGTCACTTCCTTCCTAATGACGCATGGTAACTTAGTAACACTGGCTCTAAACTATCGGAACAATGGCGGACGTCCGTATGAAATATTTCTCCGACGAGCATAAAAGTGTATCCAGAGGAGAAAAACATTATAAATATGATCTTGTTTTGACTTTTATACATTCTGATCACAAGGCATATGAAAGGTTCTAGCCAGCTTGAAGAATAAAAAGTAATGATTTTCTTTGTTTAGAACCAAGATGGCCGCCGTTGCCGGGCGGCGTGACATCAGACTATTGAATCGTATTCCCTCATCCCCTCATGTGTGTCAAAATATTATGACAACTCCAGTCACAAATGGTGGGACTGATGGCTTCGGTGACAGGCAACCACAGGAGACCAAACACTGTGTTGTAAAATATCAAAAGCTGGTCGGTCGGTGACGAATTCAAAAGCGACATAATATGTCGTAATATCACATCTCAATAAAAGAGTGTAATAGTAAAAAGGTGCCCGTTAACAATTGAGTCGGTCAAATCTCTATCCAGATCCAAAAGGATAGTGCAAAGTCCTGTATGTAAAATAAATTTGAGAAGCACGGTTGTTCTCAATATTAGTTGGGTCGTGATCGGTATAACGTGAAGTAGTGTGGACGTCCATTGTCTGTTTTGTTCCCATAGGAAGCCTTTCCATTTTCACTCTTTCGTTAGTAGTGTCCACACTATACATCTTCACGAAAAATCAGAGCAACGCTGTGTCAAGATTACAGAGGAACAAACCCGAGACGGCAACAAGACAAGATTTGTTTGTGTGTGTGTGTGTGTGTCTGTGTGTGTTGTATTGTCTTTATATGTAACTGAATAGGTACGTTTTGTTTGCCAAAACTTTCATTTTTATTATTTTACATTTTCTTTATCTTTTAAGATAAAATTATAATTTAATTTAACCAGCAGACTTGTTTAATAATTTACAGCTATACTTTTGTGGGAACCTTTTGTAAAATCATTAGTCCGATTGTAGTTGAAAATATCTTTACATTTTAATGTCATAAAATCAGTGACACGCCCCTGCCCACTGTGGGAGACCGGGAACCCCACCCAATCTCCTCCCAGCTAGGGTATCCGGCCAGGGCCAGGACAAAACCAAGTAATCTCATTCAAAGACAAAGACAGAAAGCATGTTGGAAAACAGATACAGCGGGATAGAAGACACGGCAGGTAGACCCTTGCCCACTGTGGGAGGTCAGGAACCCCACCCAGACAAAGATAGAATGCGCAGAGAAAAGAACAACTGATTGGAGAATGCGGACATTGTCAAAAACCTTCATCAATCGTCTACAAAAGCCAAGAAATGTTAATCATGATCAATGGCCGGATGGGTGACGGTGATCGTGGAGAATTCTGATCCTGATTTTGCGTCCTTGGGTAAAAGTCTGAAAACAAAAGTGTGTATGAAACGGTAGTTCCATATAAAACAAGAAAGAAAATACAAGAAAAAAATAACACTTCCTTGGTTAAGACACCTAAACACCCGTTACGCCACTCGACTCGAGTGTGAATGAGTACCTGGCTATAGACAGTGACGAATATTGTAAGAAGATAAGAACAAAAAAAAATACGCATAACATGTGACTTGTAATAAGGTTCCATATGGCCTACTGGGGAAATAGATAAAAGAATTATGAAGCGCATTGAGCACGCACGGTTAATCCGTGGAAAGGCGCTATGTAAATGTTCATTATTGGTGTGGCTCAGCGGTAAGGTCTTGGCTTCATACCCAATTGGACTACCCGCCTGGTTGTGTGGCCTTGAGCAAGTCACCTCGCCCTAGCTCACTTTGCAGCGCTGCACTGCGGCTGACGCCTGGGTTATTCCAATCTTCCCTTTGAATAGACCCTAAAGACAAATTTCCTGTTGGGGACGAATACAGGGAATTTATTATTTGCTTATTTATTCAAAAATAAACAAAAACAAAAACAACCCCCCCCCCCCCCAAAAAAAAAAAAAATCCCCAACAAACAAACAATGACACAATTCAAATGTGAGGAATATCCCGTGGAAGAATATAAGTATTTTATTTGATCTAGTTTGAGTTGTTGTATTTGGAGATCACAGAGATGGTTATAAAATAACATGCAACAAAAATCAGCCATGTGCCGTGTGTGAATCGTGTGGAGTTCAACCTGATAAAACAATCAATATGTCTCCTATAGGGAAAGCGATTAGCGGAAGAGTAGCGTCCCTTGATTGGACGTCACCGGCGGAAAAGTTATTAGAGAGAGAACGTCATGATGATTGTGCGCAAGCGTCTCTCGTCCTCGCTTCCGGTGAAAGCGGCATGAGACACTTCACCGAAAGCGAGGACGAGAGAGACGCATCCGCAAAACCATTTTGACGTTCTCTCTGTAAGGTGACGTCCAATCAAGGGAACGCTACTCTTCCACTAATCTCATTCTCTAATGTTATATGGAATTAATTCGTCTGAAAAAGATCACAGGCCCGGCCACTTTGTGTTTGTTTTTAAGGGTTTTACGGCGCTTGCAACACATTTAGGTCATATAAGCGCCAATAAAAAGGAAGAAAATGGGATAGTAAAAACATTCTAGATGTACAATTAAAGCACCCAAGAGAATGTAAGACAAAGGGGAATTACTTTGAATAGGGAACAGATGTAGATTCCAAGAGCAAACTATCGGTGTACTTATTTTGATATCACCTAAAAGTCTCAACCAGACACCAGCACGAGTCCCCACTAAGAGGAATACACTCGAATGTTTACAAATCATATTTTAAGAATTAAAAAAATAACAGTACATAACGGAGAATAGAAATGATTTACAATGAAAAGAATATCTTCTCCCAAAACAATAACTATACATTCGACTGTTTCACTCCCAGCCAAGGACTCCGGCCAATGTCGGGACAAAACCAAGTAATCTCATTCTAAGGCAAAGACGGGAGGCAATTGGAAAACAGATAAAGGGGGATAATGGAAAAGTTTCATCTGTGGTCCATACATACCCACTGTGGGATGAGGACTGGCCAACAATAGAAGAGGATGGAAAAGTTTCATCGGTGGTCCATACCCACTGTGGGATGAGGACTGACCAATGACAGAAGAGGATGGAAAAGTTTCATCTGTGGTCCATACCCACTGTGGGATGAGGACTGGCCAACGACAGAAGAGGATGGAAAAGTTTCATCTGTGGTCCATACCCACTGTGGGATGAGGACTGGCCAACGACAGAAGAGGATGGAAAAGTTTCATCTGTGGTCCATACCCACTGTGGGGTGAGGACTGGCCAACGACAGAAGAGGATGGAAAAGTTTCATCGGTGGTCCATACCCACTGTGGGATGAGGACTGGCCAACGACAGAAGAGGATGGAAACGTTTCATTGGTGGTCCATACCCACTGTGGGATGAGAACTGGCCAACGACAGAAGAGGATGGAAAAGTTTCATCTGTGGTCCATACCCACTGTGGGATGAGGACTGGCCAACGACAGAAGAGGATGGAAAAGTTTCATCGGTGGTCCATACCCACTGTGGGATGAGGACTGGCCAACGACAGAAGAGGATGGAAAAGGTTCATCTGTGGTCCATGCCCACTGTGGGATGAGGACTGAAGACAAATTCAATGACTCCAAAATCAAGAAAATTGAGAAAAATTTTCTGAGATGCATTTTTCCCCGTGGTATTTTTCTATCTGTTTTGTACACCACCCTCAGATACACGAGGTTTCAGATTTAAAAAAAACAAACAAGGGAAACCGTGAATGCAACATCAAAGGCACTGTGGAAGATCCAAATTCATGGCCTAAAGATATAATATATTATATTAGTGGTTTGAGATTTAATCTACATCTGTTTGTTTACGAGGCGTTAAATACAATAATACTAAATGAGAAGCAAGAAGCTGAAAGAGTGACAAAGGCATTGAGATTGAGCTGATAAAAAATATATATAGACTATATAAAAATATTTCAAGTACAACTATATAAACATATGTATATATATATATATATAAATATATACATATTTATGAGTGTTGCTGGGTACTCGTAGGTACGAAAGTGCTCGATAATGATGGTTAGAGCTAATATAAAATATAAATGAGATAACTCACTTATATGTGGCCAAAACAATGTGGAAGAAAGCCACAGAAACATATGTTTTGGCCACATATAAGTGAGTTATCCCATTTATATTTTATATATATATATATATATATACATAATATATATATATATATATATATATATATATATATATATATATATATATATATATATATATATATATATATATATATATATATATATACTATCTTTTTTTATATATGTGGAAGGGCATGCACATGTGTAATAAAATAAGATGCTATTTTTAGCAGTCAAAGGGCAATTGCAATACGTATATCATTCCAGCACCAGGAGAAAAACAAACAAAAAAGAAGGAAAATGAAAGAGGAAAAAATAGTCAAACCACTGCAATGTGTACTTTGTCTTTAAGGGTTTTACAGCGCTTGCAACACATTTAGGTCATATCAGCGCCAGTAAAAAGGAAGAAAATGGGATATGTTATGTTTTTAAGTGTTTTACGGCGCTTGCAACACATTTCATTTAGGTTATATCAGCGCCAGTAAAAAGGAAGAAAATGGGATAGTAAAAAGTTCTAGAATTACAATTAAAGCACCCAAGAGAAAGTAAGACATAAGGGAACTGGTTCAAATAGGTTTGTTTGTTTGTTTTTAAGGGTTTTACGGCGCTTGCAACACATTTAGGTCATATCAGCGCCAGTAAAAAGGAAGAAAATGGAATAAAAAGTTCTAGAATTACAATTAAAGCACCTAAGAAAAGTAAGACAAAGGGGAACTGGTAACAAATAGGGATCAGATGCAGATTCCAAGAGCAATCCACCAATGCACTTAGTTTGAGATCACCTATAAGTCTCATTCGGACACAAGCACAAAATCCAACAAAGAGGAATACACTCAAATGCTTACATTATACATTAAAAATAACAAATATAATAATACATAACAGAGAGATGATTTACAAGGAAAAAAATATCATCTCCCAAAACAATAACTATGCATTTGACTGTTTCCCTCCCAGCTAGGACTCAGGTCAGGGACAGGACAAAACCAAGTAATCTCATTCCGAGACAAAGACAGAAAGCATGTTGGAAAACAGGTATAAGGGGATATGTTTTGTTTGTTTTTTGTTTTTAAGGGTTTTACGGCGCTTGCAACACATTTAGGTTATATCAGCGCCAGTAAAAAGGAAGAAAATGGATAGTAGAAAGTTCTAGAATTACAATTAAAGCATCAAAGAGAGAGTAAGACAAAGGGGAATTGAGAACAAATAGGGATCAGATGTAGATTCCAAGAGCATACCATCAATGTACTTAGCTTGAGATCACCTATAAGTCTCATCAGGACACAAGCACAAAATCCAACAAAGAGGAATACACTCAAATGCTTACATTATACATTCAAAATAATAAATAAAATAATACATAACAGAGAGATGATTTACAAGGAACAAAATATCATCTCTCAAAAAAATAACTATGCATTTAACTGTTTCCCTCCCAGCCAGGACTCGGGCCAGGGCCAGGACAAAACCAAGTAATCTCATTCCGAGACAAAGACAGAAAGCATGTTGGAAAACAGGTATAAGGGGATAGAAGACACAGCAAGTACCTCCCTGCCCACTATGGGAGGTCAGGAACCCCACCCAGAATTATGTTACAGCGACAGTATTTTTCAATGGTTAGCGATAAATAACAACCGTCAAATAAAATGGAAGCTACAATCTAATTAATGAAGACAGATCATGTGGACGTTTCGGGATTCCCCTTTGTCAACAAAACACAATGTCATTGTATAATAATAACAGTGTATTTTGCTGACAAAGGGGAAATCCAAAACGTCCACATTGTCTTTGCTAATGAAATAGAAGCCTCCATTCCATTTGACTTTTGTTATCTATTTCTTCGAGCTTCAATCAGAAACATTTGTATTACAATGGTCAGTGACAAAATTAAAAGAAAAACCTCTACCAAAAGAAATAAATAAGTGAATTATATGGAAACAGAAGAATATTCATCTGACCAGAAATAACAACACACAAAAATGTAAACATGGAAAGAGATGAATATTCAAATGACCAGAAATAACAACAAAAAAGTATATACGGAGAGAGATGAATATTCATATGACCAGAAATAACAACACAAAAAAAATGTAAATATCGAAAGAGATGAATATTCAAATGACCAAAAATAACAACAAAAAAGTATATACGGAGAGAGATGAATATTCAAATGACCAGAAATAACAACACAAAAAAAATGTAAATATCGAAAGAGATGAATATTCAAATGACCAAAAATAACAACAAAAAAGTAAATACGGAGAGAGATGAATATTTATATGACCAGAAATAACAACAACAAAAAGTAAATATGGAGAGAGATGAATATTCATCTGACCACAAACAACAACACAAAAAATGTAAATATGGAAAGAGATGAATATTCAAATGACCAGAAATAACAAAAAAAAAAAAGAAAATATGGAGAGAGATGAATATTTATACGACCAGAAATAACAAAAAAAAAAAAGTAAATATAGAAAGAGATGAATATTCATATAACCAAAAATGACCCAATTGGCATTCACGTTTGCCCAGGGTTCCACAAAAACTCAATGACAAAATACATAAGACGGTAAAATCTGACATGATGTGCTGGTTTGTGATCTATTTAAATTTGGTTCAATTTATGCCTTGGAATGTAAGGAGTGTCAGTCAGGTGTGAATGGGTGGCTGGGTCTGATGTAGGTCTCAATATTCTTTCCATCATTTCAACTAACATGACCAAAAGTGGGTAGCTGGTTTGTTTTTGTTTGTTTTTAAGGGTTTTACAGCGCTTGCAACACATTAAGGTCATATCAGCGCCAGTAAAAAGGAAGAAAATGGGATAGTAAAAAGTTCTAGAATTACAATTAAAGCACCCAATAAAAGGTAAGACAAAGAAATTGGTTCAAATAGGGAACAGATATAGATTCCAAGAGCACACAGTCAAAGTACTTATTCTGAGATCACCTAAAAGTCTCATCCAGACACAAGCACAGGTCCCAACTAAGAGGAATTGGGTCTGATGTAAGTCTCAATTTTCTTCCTGTCATTTCAACGAACATAACAATTTTACAAAAGTGGGTAGCTGGGTCTGACGTAAGTCTCAATTTTGTACTACCATTTCAACCAAGAGGCCAACGATACAAAACAAAAGTAGCAAATACTGAATGAATAATTCATGAATTACTTATTTACAACAAAGTCAGCAAAAATTCATCGAGACCAAAAAAAAAAAAAAAACAGCATAAAATTTCTAAAGGTCAGAGGGTCATACTTATTTCCATGCATGCATAAATTGATTTGTGCGGGTCTTCGCGCATGTCACGTTGCTCTAAGTTATCATACCGTGATTTTATCCCTTATAAAGGGAGATAATAAAATAGTCAAAAGATTAGATCATGCCTTTTACATGCAACCAAGCACAAAAATAAAGGAGGGGGGGGGGGGGGGGGGGGGGGGGGGGGGGACTAGTAGTTTAACAGGGAGAGAAACGAAATGCTTTGTCATTGAAAGACTGAATAAATTTATACATGGCATTTTAAATATATTTATACATTTTTGTTTTTAAGGGTTTTATGGCGCTGACCTGAGGAAATGTCAGACAAAAATAAATTGAGTGGTTTGTTTTTTGTTTTGTTTTTAAGGGTTTTACAGTGCTTGCGACACATTAAGGTCATATCAGCGCCAGTAAAACGGAAGAAAATGGAATGGTTAAAAGTTCTAGAATTACAATTAAAGCACTAAAGAAAAAGTAAGACAAAGGGGAACTGAGAACAAATAGGGATCAGATGTAGATTCCAAGAGCATACCACCAATGTACTTAGTTTGAAATCACCTACAAGTCTCATCCAGACACAAGCACAAAATCCAACAAAGAGGAACACACTCAAATGCTTACATTATACATTCAAAATAAAAATAATAATACATAACAGAGAGATGATTTACAAGGAAAAAAATATCATCTCCCAAAACAATAACTATGCATTTGACTGTTTCCCTCCCAGCTAGGACTCCGGCCAGAGCCAGGACAAAACCAAGTAATCTCATTCCAAGACAAAGACAAAAAGCATGTTGGAAAACAGATATAAGGGGATAGAAGACACAGTAGGTTCAAATAGGAAACAGATGCAGATTCCAAGAACACACTATCAGTGTACTTAGTTTGAGATCACCTAAAAGTCTCATCCAGACACAAGTACAAGATCCCACGAAAAGGTTTACATTTGAATGTTTACGAATAATCATATTCAAAACAATAAACGATAACATTACATAAGCCAGAGATGATTTACAAGGGAAAAAAAAAGTATCACCGTCCAAAACCAATACAAATATTATCCTCTCAGCAGAGGACTCCAGCTGAAGCCTGGACAAAACCAAGTAATCTCATTCTAAGCAGCTTGGAAAACAGATACAGGGAGCTAGATGAACAGCAAGAATGACACTTGGCTGCTCATACTGGGAGGTTAAAAGAACCCCCCCCCCCCCACCCCCATTATACACTGTAAGAAGCAATGAACAAATAAAAAAAGGATAGAAAAACAACTTTCCAAAAAAAAAAAAAATACCACAAACACGGAACATTTTGGGCTCAAAACCCTTAATCAGCTAATAACAAAAAACAATAAAGACATAAAATACATGACTTAAAATCCAGACAGACGACGGAAAGCATTAAGCACGTCTGGCGGATACAAGATGTGCCAGATAATTTCCTGTCATCTGTTTGTATTTTTTAAACGTAGTCCTTCAGAGCCAATCGGCCCATGGAGCCGGAGTTTATCCCGGTTTCTAAAGTGAGAAAAAGATGATAGCAATTGCTTGCTATCCTTTGGATAGGATGCTAGTCTATCGCAAAGTACTTTCCACCAAATCTAACAGACTCAGCTACACATTCACTGCTGGGTGGACAGGATCGATCTTGGTCCTTTTGCATGTGAAATGAGTGCTCTACCAACTGAGCTATCGGGACCCCCGTCTGGATACTAAGTATTGCATTAACGTTTTTATTGTTTTTGTTATTTCCTGAAGAGGGGTTTTGAGCACGAAACGTTCCGTGTTTGGTATTTTTCTTTCTTTTTGGAAGTTGTTTTTGTATCCATTTTTTTTTTTTTTTGTTCATTGCTTTTTACACTTCACAGTAAACAAGATTACGATCAAAATTCAACATATCAAGTGATTGTAAAGCAGTGCTTTAACAAAACAATGTGAGCTTAGCATTCGGGCTCGTACAGAGTGGATTCTAATTCTGAAAGTCGCTTTTTTTGTTCCTTTTTAAATAACATATCACTGTAAAAAGTAATAAACAAAAATAAACAGAACAGCTTCAAACAAAGAACAAAATACCAAAAAATGGAACGTTTCAGGCTCAAAACCCTTCTTCAGCCAACAACAAAAAACAATAAAGACATAAATACATGTCGTCTATCTGGAATTTAACCCCCGATCCTCGACCGCTGTATAAACGTAACATACCATTCCCAACTGACTTACGCCGCAGTCGTTTAAGTGTAACACACCTTTTCCAAGTGACACGGGCATCAGTTGTAACACACCCGACCTTGATTCAGTAAAAATTCCATTGTGTTCTTTATGAAATAAAAGCCGAAGTTTGATTGGTTGATATTATTAGTTTCAGCCAATCAGCAAACAGTTTATTTAAGCTGTTTGGGTTGAGTATGAAGCTAGTTTTTGACGTAAGAAATGACGCGATCAAACCCGAGTGACGCTATATGTTAGCTACGTCATTCAAACTTGCTAGGCAAGTACTGGGAACCGGTCGTTATTTCCGGTTGACCCCAATGCGGTACTAGAGTTAGTAACGTATTTATGTCTGTATCGTTTTTCGTTCCTGAGCTGTTAGATCCGGCAGAAAGTACTGTGATAAACTAGCATCTTATTCCAACGGTAACAGGCAATTGTTATCATCCGTTTCACACTAGATAAACTCTGGCTCCCTGGGCCTAATGGTTCTGATAGACGACAGAATGAGAATCCACTCTTTTTGCAACTTGACACAGAACATGTCGTTCCGTGTCCTGACCCGAATAATACTGTAAATTTCTAATGCTTTTGGTGTCAAAGTATAAAAATATCAAACCATTGTAAAGTATAAAACACATCATAACAATATATTACAATATTACAAATTCAAATTTTTTAAAAGTACGTTCCACTGGGCATGAAGAAATATAGATAATCCATCTAACAAACACCTGATGTCAACAAAAATCACCCATGTTGTTTGAAATGAGCAAATTGGGGGTTAATAATCTTGTCCAAGGAAAAAAACAAAAAACAAAACAAAACAAAAGTGCCTAAGTGGGGCTCAAACCTGACACCTTCCGGGCCACAGTGCAATGCCTTAACATCTTGGCCACCTCGCTATTAATTCATTTGATTGACCAAGCCTCTCAAAACAGTTTTATACCAATACCTCCATCACCAGATCGACTAGAGGGCACAGATATCGAACGACGATCCCCTCCCTCCCCCCCCCCCCATCAAAATCAAACTATGAAATCGTGGGCGACAGATTAAAGGACAGCCTTCATATGTCTACAGACCTGCCAAATTGAAAACTTCAAAATTTAGTCATTTTTATGTCAATTTTTCTACTACTACCATTGCTCTATGTCAGGATGATTAAGGTGTTGAAAATTACTTGATGTAGGAATGGTTTGTAAGCAACACTATTGAATATCAACATCAAGTAATAAACAGAAATGAATATGAGCTGCAAAAAATAACTAATTACCAAACATGGAACATTTTGGGCTCAAAACACTTCTTCAGCCTTCATTGTTGTAGATTATTTGTCTACAGTCTAAGTCTTTCAGCCGCTTAGTATTCACCTTGAATCAGGTTTTAAAATCCCAGGTTTGACTGCAGAAAGAAACAAGTCGATAAATCATATTAGACTTTCCTTGGGAGCGGAGGTCGAGGTGGGGGAGCTGGTTTGTTCGAGTCCAAAGTTCTGTCAGGAGATTTTCTAGGAGCAGGGACAGGTGGGCGGTTTGGTTTAGAGGTTGTTGTCGTTGACGTGGTTGTCACCCTGGGTTGCTCAACTTGCCAGGTATTTTGCGAGTCACAGAGATTAACTCTGGACTTATCTTTCGAGTTTGCCAAATTGGATAAATTTGGATGAGACTGGGTCAACATTCTTTGCGGAGGGACTAAATTGTTCAATTCTTCTTGAGATTTACTGCCGTAGTTTACTTTAAAGGGCTTCAGCTTATTAGCTATTGGCAGCTGATGGGGACTGGTTCGGCCTGTATTTGTTCCAGAATTGAATTTGTCATTCTTATTTCCTGAATTGTTGTTCAGTTTCCCTCTTAAAGCTTCGTGTATTTTCTGAAATTCTAAACACATCTGTGAGGAGAGTGGTGGCTTCACGTTAATGTTGTTATTATTATTATTATTATTGCTATCATTTTTATTATTATTATTATTATTATGATTATCATTGCTTTTACTGGCAACCACATTTGTGTTTACATTCTCCCGAGGTCGGGCAACAGGTCGTTTTGGAACAGTCGGTTTGCTGCCAGTTGGTTTTTTATCCAAGACAGGCGTAGACACCGAAAGACGAGCGTAGCTTGAAAATGAGTCACCTATGTCCTGGTCTACATGACTGTAATCGCATTCCCCAGCACTTTGTCTTTTTTGGAAAGGCTGATGCTGATGATGATGCTGATGATGGTGATGGTGACCAGATGCTTTTGGTACGGCCAATGATGAGGCCCCAGAGTATGATGAATCTGTTTCGTCTGTGTCTATACCACTTTCCAATAAATCGCCTACACTGCGACATCTGCCAAGACGGGGTGGGGGTCTGGACGGGGGTATGATTGTCTTTCCCGAGAGGGTGCGAGCAGATGCAAGATGGGACATTGACATTGATAGAGAACTTTTGACACCACTAGCCACATTCTGAAAATGAACAGGGAAAGTGGACAGTAAGGAAACGAGGGTTGAAATTGAAAAGCACCTATCTTTGGATCTAATCTTTTTATTGATTTTTTTGAGTGATATATATGATATATATATATATATATATACTATATATATATATATATATATATATATATTTCTGCCTTGGTATAAGTACTTCCAAGGACTTTTGGTGGACAGGGGCGCTATAGAAATTATGCATTATTATTATTATCATTATTATTATTATTATTATTATTATTATTATTATTATTATTATTATTATTATTATTATTATTATGGTATTTAAAACCATTTCTGTAGTCTCTGATTTCATAATGGTAATTCTGGTTTACTTTCCAGTGAAATTATAAAATTTACAAAAGCATTCAATAGCCAAAAAAAATTTCTTAAAAAGAAAAAAAAAGCAACATCAAAATGACAAAAGCAACATCAACAACAATCATCAAAATTATCAACAACATCAACATTACCACCAACAACATCAACATAATCAAAAACAACAACTGCAACAATATCAACAACAATAACAACAAAAACAACAACATCAACAACAATAACAACATCAACAAGAACAATAATCCCTGCAGCTTTTCAATGACACAGGCTTGATAACGGCGACATACCGCTTTAAATTCATGGCTGGGAGACATTTTTTTAAAAAAGAGCTTTTATATAGCGCAATAGCCACTAAATGTGCTCAAAGTGCTTTACAAAGGGACCCTGGTCAACAGCAACATTTAACATGTAGGACGGGACATGACGCCTGTTAGGCGATATTACAATTTTTTCGGACAGAGACAACGCTGTTAACGGCCAGGTACTCATTTTACACCAGAGTACGGTGAGAGAATGTGAGTAAAGAGCCTTCTGCAAGGACTCAACTATGCGCCGAGCGCGAGGCTCGAACCCTGGACCTTCCGATCCGAAAGCGAGTGTCATACCACAAGACCACATATCCGCATTTAATTCCCCCTACCTTTCTTGTCGTGTCCTCTTTCATTCCCTTGGATTCAGCGTATAGAATGTCAGACTCTTGAACAGACGAAATCACCTGAAATTTCCATCATCAAACGTAGATCAAATATTATACAAATCTTACATAGTCTTGATAGCATCTATAAATAGCATATTCGTACCATTTTTAATAGGCTCAAGGCGTTTTATGATAGCAATTGAAGGCCTGTAAACTAAATTCTAAACTGAGCTTTTATATAGCGCAACATCCATTAAATGTGCTCAAAGCGCTTTATAAGGGGTCCCTGGCCAAAAGCAACATTTAACATTTAGGACGGGACATGATGCCTGTTAAAAGATATTACAATTTTTTTTCGAACAGATACAAGGCTGTTAAGGGCCAGGTACTCATTTTATACCCGAGTACGGTGTGAAAATGTGAGTAAAGAGCCTTTTCCAAGGACTCAACTATGTGCTGAGCGAGGTTCGAACCCAAGACCTGATTCGAAAGCGAGTGTCATACCACAAGACCACATAGCCACTAAAAGTATTTAAGTCACATTTGCACACGAAGGCTGAAGAAGGGATTTGAGCTTGAAACATTCTGTGTTTGAAATTTTGTTCTTATTCAAAGCTCTTATATACATTTTTGTTAATCACTTCATGATGATGACAAAAGAGTAACAAGCAATCTTTTTGTTTGGTAACCTTTCACGATTCTATGAATTTTAAAAGTGGTGGCATCTGAAATGAAGAGAAGTTCTCAGAACCAATAGGCCCTCGAAGCTGAAGTCTATCCCAGTTTCAATAGCGTGAAACGGACAATAGCAATTGCTTGCAAGCCTTTTGATATCCGCTAGTCTTTCACAAAGTACTTTCCACCAAATCTAACAAACCCAAGTTGCTCAATCACCGAAGTGGATTGTCAGTGACAAAATCTCGACTGCACATGGGGATGAATATCTGTTGTCCCTTTGCATGTGAAACGAGCCTTAGTTCATAAAAAAAAAAAGTTCAAAAATAGTAAAATCGCCTATTATTCCAGTCTTTGTGGAGATACAAAAATAGTAAAATCGCCTATTCTTCCAGTCTTTGTGAGATACAAAAATAGTAAAATCGCCTATTATTCCAGTCTTTGTGGAGATACATTGAAAAAGACTACAGAGAATTTTGATTTTTTTTTTTTCAAATAACTCTGGCTTGTGGCTCCACAGCACTCCACAAAAAAAAAAAAAAAAAAACACAACCTGTAAAATGTCCAATTTAGTGAGAGAGCTAATGCCTCATTTACTCCAGTCTTTCATTGAAGATACATCAAAGATGAGACAAAAGATTTTTTTTCTTAAAATAAATAAATAAATAAATAAACTCGTGACTCTGCAGAACTCTAAAATAATTCCAAATGTAAATTTAAATAAATGAATAAAAATAAAATAAAATAAAATAAAATAAAATAAAACTCCCTTTATTCATCCCATAAGGGAAATTTGTCTCTAGGGTCTATTTCAAGGGAGAACTGGAATAAATTAAATTAAATTTAAATTGAGTTTTTTTATATAGCGCAATATCCACTAAATGTGCTCAAAGCGCTTTACAAGGGGTCCCTGGTCAACAGCAACATTTAACATGTAGGACGGGACATAACGCCAATTAGGTGATATTACAATTTTTCGGACAAAGACAACGCTGTTAACGGCCAGGTACTCATTTTACACCTGAGTATGGTGAGAGAATGTGAGTAAAGAGTCTTTTCCAAGGACTCAACTGTGCGCCGAGCACGAGGCTCGAACCAAGGACCTTCGGATCCGAAAGCGAGTGTCATATCACTAGACCACATAGGCGCACATAACCCAGGCATCAGCCACAGTGCAGCGTCGCAAATTGAGCTATGGGCGAGGTGACTTGCTCAAGGCCACACAGCACAGCGGTGTGTGATCGAACTCGGTACCTTTCGGGTACGAAGTATAGACCATGAGGCTGAGCACGCTGACCCTCCATTGACCAATTTGGTGAGACAGCGTTCGTTACCTTTGCTTTCCCAAGGAAGTCTTCCTTCTTCAGGTTGGCCACCATCTTCTTGGGCGGGTAAAATATAAAATCCAGGAAAGATGTCTGGATGGGAGATGGCATAGTCTGGAAGAGGAGAGGGAAACAAAAATTATGTCCTTCCTTGTTTAATCTGACTAGATCATAGATTTATAGCTTACAAGAAGAGATGTTCAACAACACTCATTCAATCTGACTAGATCATAGATTTATAGCTTACAAGAAAAGATGTTCAACAACACTCATTCAATCTGACTAGATCATAGATTTATAGCTTACAAGAAGAGATGTTCAACAACACTCATTCAATCTGACTAGATCATAGATTTATAGCTTACAAGAAAAGATGTTCAACAACACTCATTCAATCTGACTAGATCATAGATTTATAGCTTACAAAGAGATGCTCAACAATTTTTTTTGTGAAGATACAATAAAATGCTTCTTTCTTTTTTATACAATGGCGGTGCTCTTATGTGCTTGATGTATTATTAGCGAGTGTCATACCACTAGACCACATAGCCAAATGAATAGCAAAAATAACAGGTTATACAATGCTCATCATGTATAAAATATTCACAAATGTTGCCAGATGGATGTAACAAATCTATCACTGCCAATTAGGCTTAATTGATTCATTCTATCTAAACCACAAATCAATGCTTTTTTTTAAAAATGATAAAAATACATGCAAAAATGAGCTTTCAATGAAAACTACGATATTAAGATCGATATGGATTACATAGCAATTATATTATTACATTCTGATATGGAATTCACTAAATACATTAACAGGTTTTTGTATCCAAAAACACGAAGATCATTCTGTTTACTATTTTAAATCTGCAAGATGATAAAAGAGATAAAATGGATAAATAATAAAAGTGAAGAATCATGATACAAAGGTCCAGGGTTTGAGTCCTGCTCTGAGTGGCGGCGCTAGTTGAGTTCTTGGAAAAGACTCTTTACTGAGATTTCCTCTCTGTACTCGGGTGTAAAATGAGGACCTGGCTGTTAACAGTGTTGTTTCTGTCTGAAAAAATTGTATTATCGCCTAACAGATGATATGTCTCGTCCTAAGTTTTAAGCATTGCTGTAGGCTAGGGACCTCTTGTAAAACACTTTGAGCACGTTTAGTGGATATTGCGCTATATAAATGCTAAATTTTAAAAATATTTTAATATTTTGA
Source organism: Berghia stephanieae (assembly GCF_034508935.2). Taxonomy (NCBI): domain Eukaryota; kingdom Metazoa; phylum Mollusca; class Gastropoda; order Nudibranchia; family Aeolidiidae; genus Berghia; species Berghia stephanieae. The sequence continues at coordinate 2,569,038 of NC_088368.1, read as the reverse complement.
ATTGAAGAGAAAATAGGGGAGTTAAAATTTAAAAGTATGCTATCTAGTAAACCATGTAAAGCGCTTTGAGCACGTTTAGTGGATATTGTGCTATATAAAAGCTCAATTATTATTGTTATTATTATTATTATTATTATTATTATTATTATTATTATTATTATTATTATTATTATTATTAGTATATATTATCTCTCTACACTTCAACAGTCAACAGCAGGACTCGAACCCAGAGTGCAATACCTTATCCGTGCAATGATCTGGGCCCCTTCATGATCCGTATCAAAATATCATAAACAAATGAAAACAATGAGAAAAGAAAATGACTCACCATTTCAGCATGATGACGACACGACCGAGAAAACCCATCGACCTGGAGTCAAAAAATAGAAAAAGAAAAAATGACACAAAACTCACAATTAACTCATTCAATCCTAGAGATTTTTGCTACTTGTCAAAATTGGAACAAAAATAATTAAAATTGAGCATGTACATAGATAGTTTTATTCAACTATCATTAACATGTTAAAACTAAAAACATTAGCTTTGATACTATGCCTATAATTTGTCTCATATAAATGTAATAAATAGGCATGGGGTAAAAGTAACCAGGGTAAACTACGGATATAGTCGGTGTTAGGGTTGAGTGAGTTAATAAATAAAAAAGTTTGCTCAAAGATGTCTGGATGTCAATTGGATTTGACGGATAATGCTTTCAATATTTTTATGTTATTTCAGCTGTTGTAAAAGAAGTCGTAACTAGTCCTCCAGAGCTATGGAGCCGGAGTTTCTCCTGGTTGCTATAAAGTGAAATGAACAATAGCAAATGCCTGCTGCCTGCAAATGCCTGCTTTGGATAGAATGCTAATCTTTTATTATTAATTATTATTATTATTATTATTATTATTATTATTATTATTATTATTATTATTATTATTATTATTATTATTATTATTAATATTATTATTATTAGCATCATCATCTGAAGGCCAGACACTACTTTAAGCGACACATAGTTGAGTCCTTGGAAAAAGCTCTTTACTCACATTCCTTCACCATACTCAGGTGTAAAATGAGTACCTGGATGTTGGCAGCGTTGTGTCTGTCAGAAAAAAATTTGTAATATCGCCTAACAAGTGTCACGTCTTGTTCAACAAATTACGTGTTGCTGCTGGTCAGGAACCCTTTGTAAAGTGATTTGAGCATGTTTAGTGGAAAGTGCGCTATATAAAAGCTCAAGTTTTTTTTGTGTTTTCTTTTTGTTTGTTTACAACTTCACAAATTTTCACAAGATCACATCATAAAAATGCCTACCATCTTAGTTTGCAAGATGACCTTTGCCCCCAGTTGACGATAGTCGATGCCCTCCGCTGGTATCATGGATTTGGCCAAATCAAAGTCTCTTTCGGCAGAGGAAAAGCTGTGGAGAACAGAAAATCGTTTAAAATGATGATCTATCTTTTGGACAAATTCAAAATTAGATAGTAGAGACCTCATTTCCTTCATTGGGCCGTCCCGATAACCCAGTTGGTAGAGTACTCGCTTCACACGCAAAGGGACCAAGATCGATACCGGGTGACGTCGAGATTTTTTTTTTCTAATCCCCGTCTAGCCAGCAGTGATTGGGTAGCTGATTCTGTTAGACCTGTCAGAAAGTACTTTGCGATAGACTAGCATCTATCCAAAGGATAGCAAGAAATTGCTATTGTCCGTTTCACGCCACAGAAACCTGGAAAAACTCCATGGGTCTGATGGCTATGAAGGACTAATGCTATTCTTTCCCCCCATTGCACGAACACCACCCAAAATGAACCACACTGCATACCTGCCTACTTGAAAATTTCAAATTCAGTAAGAAATACAAAATTCATCAGTAATTAATGGTCAAATTTCAGTAATATTAAAGCAAACAAAAATAATGATAGATACACCCATTTATATATGTAAAATAAACTTACCATGTTATATAGGCCTATTACTATGTGGGTCAAGCCTCAATCAACGTCCATTTTCCACAGCATGGCAAAATATTCATAAGAAATCAAGTCCATTGAATAAGTAAAAACTACATCTGCTACAAATTCTACACATTATAAATATTAACACCATTTACAGTTCTGCAAACAAAATATTTATACACACTATATTAATAAATAAATTATTATTTTTTAATTTAACGTTGTGACCATTTGTATCAGTAATATTTCTTCTATTTCCGTAAGTCTGTGATTGTCCTTACACTTCCGTAACAATTACGGACGTTCCATAATAATAGGCAGGTATGACACTGTCCATACAGATTATATAGAATCATCTCCTTTCCCCCATGAAGTCATATTTACTCATTGTCTCATTAAGTCATCTGAGTCCAGAGTCATTCGGCCCATGGAGCCGGAGTTTATCCCTGATTCTATAGCATGAAACGGACAATAGCAATTGCTTGCTATCCTTTGGATAGGACGCTAGTCTATCACAAAGTACTTTCCACCAAATCTAACAAGACTCGGCTACCCATTCACTGCTGGGTGGACAGGAGGGTCTGAAAAAAATATTGACTACACCCAGGATCGATCTCAGTCCCCTTGTGTGTGAAGCGAGTGCTATACCAACTTTCCGATTATAAATCTACCACAATACCAAACGACTTAAACTCACTTCCGTTTACAAAATGGAGGACAGGAATTTCACGTACATCACCGAAAGAACCGAAAAGGCATGGTAGGCTAACATGGGTTCTAGGCCTGGGTCTGGGTCTACAGTCAGGCTACTGCACGATAATGCGGGAGATTGGTGTGACGGGCGGGAGCGCGGGAGATGAACTAAAAATGCGGGAGTCTCCTGCAATTTCTGGTAGGATTGGCAGCTATGCTCAAAGCGTATTACATTATGAGAAATCATACGGCTTGGCAATTCTGGAAAATGCCAGGCAGTGAACGAAATGTAAATAATGACTAAAACACTCCAGATGATTGTGAGATAAGAGGGTGGTGTTGCTAGGTGGATACTAAGGAAACACGTATCATCCACATCATTTCATTTTGTGAATCAAAGAAGGCAAAGAAGTTGTGACGTCACATCTTCTACTCTTCCAGTTCCAAAATCATTGGAAGTGTGCATGTAACCAGTCCTTCGGAGGACACAAAATGAATAGGTTACATATTGAATCATAAGGTGGCATGACTATTTTAGTAACAGGATGTATCAGCAGATTTTTTAGGATAACTTGACGTAAAAGAGCAAAGATGGATGATGTGCGAGATTGACTACCAGCATATATTTAGACTAGAAAAAAATATGCCATCACTGTGAAACCAGAAAATCGATTAAACAAGGTATGTATCCAGTCCTCCTGAAGAGTGGTTTAACACTTTCAATGAGATTGGAACCACTTTTTTTTACATCACACTTTTCGTTCTCTATTGAAGATTTTTCTCTACTTTTATTATTATTGTTCATTTATTTACTTCAACAGCAGCGCTACAATGAACAATTTGCACTCAGGATAAAAACAAAATCACCTTCTTATTTTGTAGAAGCAGACGCCCCGCTGGAAGTAAGAAATGGCCAGATACTTGTCTTGCTCCAGACTGGATGTGAAGTACTGGAATGGATACAATGGAAATTGTTTAAAAACCTGCATTATCTTTGGATGAAAACTGCAGCTATGTGGTCTTGTAGTATGACTCTCGCTTTCGGATCGGAAGGTCCTGGGTTCGAGCCTCACTCGGCGCATAGATGAGTCCTTGGAAAAGGCTCTTTACTCACATTCTCTTACCATAAACAGGTGTAAAATGAATGCCCAGCGGTTCACAGCATTGTCTCTGTCTGAAAAAATTGTAATATCGCCTCAACAGATGCCATGTCTTGTTCTACATGTTAAATTTGCTGTTGGTCAGGGAGACCTTGTAAAGCGCTTTAAGCATGTTTAGTGGATATTGTGCTATCTATATAAAAGCTCAAGTGGTTGGGGGGGGGGGGGGGGGGGGGGGGGAAGGGAGGGGTTCTCTATTAAAATTACTGATGAACCAAATCATAAATTCTTATGACACAGAATTCATTTTGAATAATTTGAAAAAAAAAGAAAGCTATAACATCAAATAACAGTCGGTTCTAAATGCTAAAAATGTAAAAACTTTTTTTTTTTTTAATTTATCCATTTACTTGTTTAGGAGTGGGGAATGTTTGTTTGTGATATTTACCTCTATGGCATCTGTATACAGCTCCATTTTCATGGAAATGCATCCAAAGTTGTACACAATTTTTGCCGATGGATTCTGTATCTGCATCAATCGCTGCATGGCTTCTTTGAGGCGATTTTCTTCCAATAGACAGGTGGCGCCGTGCCATTTTGTAATTGTATCTTTCAACGTCATGATGATAATGAAGCAATGTCATTGGTTGAGACTACAACAAAACCTTGAAAAATAAGTATGAAGGAATGTGCAGAATGTAATAATAATAATTAATAATAATTGAGCTTTATATATAGCGCAATATCCACTAAATGTGCTCAAAGCGCTTTACAAGGGGTCCCGAGTCAACAGCAACATTTAACATGCAAGACGGGACATGACGCCTGTTAGGCGATATTACAATTTTTCGGACAAAGACAATGCTGTTAACGGCCAGGTACTCATTTTACACCTGAGTATGGTGAGAGAATGTGAGTAAAGAGCCTTTTCCAAGGACTCAACTATGCGCCGAGCACGAGGCTCGAACCCAGGACCTTCCGATTCGAAAGCGAGTGTCATACCACTAGACCACATAGCCACACTTATAATAATATATTCGTAGTAATATTATTAGTCAATTGCAAAGTATATATGAAGAGTGGTTTTCGAAAACTCCCTAATTCTATTTTTCCCATTTTGAGATATTAAGGATTATTTCCCTTATAATTTCTCATTCAGCTATTATTTTATCATATTTAAACTTCGTCTCAGTGAGACGAACACGTAGATGTACTCGTTTGATTCAAAGAGTTTAAAACACAAATTTCGTTTTTAGATTGCGTGTCCAGCCTTACTAAGTAATTCAAGAGCGTTGAGACAGTGATGCAACCATTACATACAAAACCTCGTGGTCCAGGCCACAGGGCTTTTGGTGCTACACAACCACTTGTCACTTTCAGTCAACCACGTCCTTTGAAGGTGCACTGCCTTTACGAAGGCTCTCAAACGATATGCAGCATCGGTACTTCCGAGATCTCGATTATGGCGACGAGATGTGACGTAAGAAGGCTAGATCTGGGTAACTTTTTTCTTGTATCTCGTCGATCGGTACGATTCCATTAAGAGTCTAAGTCTAATGCTTCGGTAACCCAATTATGCCATTGATTCAACACAACAGACACCAAATCAGACTCTTGCTCCATAGATCACATCATAAGAATCTGAAGTACGTTTTTCCATGTCATGGAAATCTGATTAAGTCCCCCAAATCCCAGACGCGTTATGAATGGTGCCCCAAGTACAAGGTGAATGAAATCCCTGCAACCCTTGCATGTAGATCCTTAACTAAGGAGAGGAAATATGATTCTTTGGGGTGGAACTGCTGGGTCTCTGTACCAATAGAGGAGACATTGGGAGGCAGCCAAAAGACACCACTACAGTTACAGTCTACAGTAACCCTTGGTCTTTGCCGTAGGCTCATTTTATCAGCGGCAGTTGTCCTCAAGTCTCAATGTGATACCATATTTGAGGGTTTTTTTTTCTTTTTGTCATTGTCATCATTTAGTTTTTGGTAAGAGTAAGAAAACTGTCGTGTGCAGCAAAGACGGAAAGTAAGGAAAAAGTATTATTTTACCGAAGTGAAAAGTACTAAAAAGCCTTGGTAGACAATTAGACTTAAGCCTAAGCAGTGTCTAAGTAATTGGGGAAACTGAAAAGGGTGGGATGTGTCACAACCACAGTGACAGTGACGACAGGGAGTCACAGCAGTGTGTGGAGAGAAATTTGATAAATTCAAGATATTTAAAGATCTCAATCTACTGATAGTGATAGTCCTAGTAGATAGTAGCCCATTTTATACCTCAAAATTTCCACCGTCAAAATCTTAAGAGCTCTCATTTTCATCTATTCAACTCAAGTAAGCTCTGTTTTCACAAGGCCATAAACACACAGTGACTTATCATATATCAATGATAATGGTCTGAACCAGCTCAACTCGACTAAATTATTTGTTTTGTAAATTGAGACAATGTAAACATTACTTTGGCTTTTTCTATTTCCCCTCAAAATGTGGGAGGTTCCGTTACACATCTACTTCCGGTTTATTTGTTACCACAGGTTATCAACGTTTATCTTTAGCCTATCTTTATCATCATTACATTTGGATAGATTTCTGTAAAGCGTGGTTTGTGACATCTGTGGATATTAACAGGTTTCATTTTTCTGGAACCCGAAGTCAGTATGGCTTCAGACGTGTTGTTTGAAAGCCCTAAAATGTTTGGAGAGTTTGATCCTAATGGAGAAATCTTCATGTCGGGAGGAGTCATGGGTAAGTTACCGACTGCTACTGCTCTTTGTTTACCTATCTTACTAGACGTCTATCTATCATCATCAATCATTTTCTTCAATTTTTTCTTGAGTTAGTGTTGAGTTCGATTTGTTGTTTACCCCTCAGCCTCAACCGACAAGATCAAAATTATTAAACTCTCTTTCTCGCTCAAATCTTATACAGTACAGTCACCACAGTCAGTCAGCCATAGCTTTAACTTTAACTTTACGGTTTACGAATCACAATCACGGGTTTACGGTTTACGAATCACGAATACATCAATGAATCAATGAATGTTGATGAAAATAAAAACTAAGACTAAACTTAAACAATTGCCTATGAAGTTGAGATGGAGGGCAACCAAAATAATAATAAGAACAAAAAAAAGAACAAATGGTTGATGCCTGCTTCTGCCTAACCTCACCTTGGCCTTGACTTGACCATTAGGAGAAGATTTTGTGTCTGTTGTTATGATTGTTGTTATACAATCGAATAACGAGTAATTTTCTTATTGAGTTTGAGTTTATTTAGTTTGTTCACCGTCACGTCCTTCCCGCATAACTATGACTTTGACTTTGACGTCATTTCTGTTCAGTTCAGAAATAAAAGCTTGCTGTCACGTTCACTCTCGCCCTTCACATTACATTGCTGCTCAAGACACCTCCTCATCAGTATCAGTGAGACTTTGAAGTTAAATATCATCTTTTTAAAAAATAACTTTAACCCATGGGCAATGGATTACCTCGACAGACGTTAGAAATATAGATAGTAATAAATCGTTATTGTCCACAAAATTAAAAATTTTCAGTGATTTTACATTCCAAATGCTTATTTTTTCAATATCACTATTTGCAGTAGTAGACCTGCTCTCCTGACCTGAAAATTAGTTTTTGTACCCTCACTACACACATCACTGTAATTTCTGTTCAAAATGGCATGTTGTCGAAGGCTGCCTCTATTATTCTCATCCCCCCCCCCCCCCCCCCCCCCCCCCCCGCCATAGATTACCAAAAAAACGTCGCCGCTTATTTTCCGCGATTTGGATTTGATTGATTTTTTTTTTTTAATTGTGCAACTTGTAACAAGAAACTTAACAAATTACTGCATTACAACCTTTGATTAAACATACAACAATTGTGACTACTATTATGAAGACTAGCATCCTAGACTAGGGGGATGAGAATAGTCACTTCGGCTGTCGAATGGCTTGAAGTTGAATGAGAGTGTGTTAGTTTGAGAAGAGGGATGATTGTATCATTTTTGTGACTGAGAATTGAGATTTTACATATCAGTTTTTCCTTTTTTTACTTCTAGTCTGAAATTTGACAAGCTCTGGCTTTGTTTTTTTTTTTTTGGTACCCCAATCCAATCCATGAAAATTTCCCACCTCTTCAACTTGATCATTCATTCACATCTTGAAATCTATCAGAACTCATCTGTTAGTGTTTGGTTACCTAAAGGAGAATGGACTGTCCCCGTTTATTGTTTTATTTACAGTTTCAGTTTCTTAAATATATTTTATAAAGTCTCCAGAAACTTCCCACCCTCTCTCTCTCTCTCTCTCTCTCTCTCTCTCTCTCTCTCTCTCTCTCTCTCTCTCTCTCTCTCTCTCTCTCTCTCTCTCTCTCTCTCTCCCTCTCTCTCTCAGTAGTCTCACTCTCGTCATTTCTTGTGACTCATATCTTAGTGCTCCTGCAAATAGTAGATGTTACCATTGATAAACTACAACTACTACTACCACCACCACCAGATCATTATTACCGCTACCACAGCAACCTCTACATCGTTATCAAAACTATAGCAACCACCACCACCTTTACATCATCCTCGTCCTCGTCATCAACACTACCACCAGTATTACAACCACAACCACCACATCATCATCATTACTACCACTACCACAGCTACCACATCATTATCAATACTATATGACAACCACCACCACCTTCAATGAACTACCACTACTATTGCAATCACTACCACTGCATCATCAGCATTTCTACCTATGTCACAGCTACTTCCACACCGTTATCACAGCAACCATCACCACCATTATAATCCTTATCGTCATCACTACCACCACTACACCCACAAGCACCACATCATCATCACTACACAATAACAGACACATCATTATCGTCAGCGAAGCGCAAAATAATAATAATAATAATAATAAAATAATAGTTCATTTATATTTTGCGCCTAATCCTCTATACAATAAAGCTCAAGGTGCAAAATAACGAAACATTTGTTGCAGGCTACTACTGCAAATACAGAAAGAACCCGAACAGAGCATTTACAGTAGTACTGCAAATAACGAAAATGAATGCTATCCACCATTTGCATTACTACTGCAAATAGTGGTGGCTTTTTTCATTAATCAAACTAATATAAAAGCATTAGTAGAAATAATAATATAATCCTCAAAACAAATTTACTTCACAATGCAGATATCTTTTTCAAACTAAAACAACAGGAAACATCATGTTTTAATGTATTGTTGAAATTGAGACTGATTGCAAATGTACCCACATCTAAGAACTTGACAAAGTTACTCACTCGAACCACTCACTCCTCCTTCAATACATTTTATATTATGGACCTATTCTCTTTCACACAACATTCCTCTTTTTCACCCCCCCCCCCCTCTCTCTCTCTCTCTCTCTCCTCTCTCTCCTCCCTCTCTCTCTCTCTCTCTCTTCTCTCTCTCTCTCTCTCTCTCTTTTTTTTTTTTTTTATCCAATGTTACTCAACAGCAGCGAGTGAGGTGATTGAAGGGTAACATTTTCAAAATGTAAACGTTTTCTCACAATCTTACTTATTTTGACAAGAAATCTTGCACTTTTTCTTGTGTTGAGGTTGGCAGCCCTGCCCAGCTTTCAAGTTTTGGTTGAGTGTGTGCCGTTTTTTTTTTTTTTTGGGGGGGGGGGGGTTTCCATCTTAGGACGATTGATAAGCATATTTTTTGCATCTTTTTGTCTGTATTGCATGCATATTTACTTGGTCCTGATTGATTTATTCATTCATTGTTATAATGCATGCAGGACCAGGTTGTCACCCACTCAATCGGCAGTACTGTAGCCTTTGTGAACTTTGGTAGAGAGATTGCGTAACTGAAAGCAAATTTTGTTTGATGTGCACGTAATTATGCGTCTGTAGGCACCGCAGACCCACACTCACACAACACACACAGAGCTCTCTCTCTCTCTCTCTCTCTCTTTGACAGAGACAACGTTGTTCATGTGTTCATTTTACACCTGAGTACAGTGAGAGGATGTGAGTAAAGAACCTTTTCCAAGGACTCAACTATGCTCCGAGTGAGGCTTGAACCCATGACCTTCCGATCCGAAAGCGAGTGTCATACCACAAGACCACATAGCCGTACTAATAATCCACTTTGCTTGACAACCTTCTACCCTTGTGTAACCATTTTTTATTCTTCTTCTTTTGAAATGATCCCTCCACACTCTCCTATGTCTATGAGCTGCGATTTTAGATAAATGAAAGGAGACCAGTCAGACTTTGTAGAAATCAATATCTCGTGATATCAGGCCATCAAAGTTAAACCTTTGTGATCATAGACGTGTGTGTCAGTGGTAACAATACAATCACACACCCAGCTGTGCCAACTTTGCTTTGCATATAAATACGTATTCTAATTCATTTTTGTTCATTGTAATATTTTAACTGAAGATTGTATGACTTATAAAAGTTCTATTATTTTAGCATTTTTAACATCCACACACTCTTTTAGTGTACTGGAATTGAAGACTTTCTGTTTCTTGACTTGGAAGTTCATCTAGGGAGTTCCGTATTTATCTGGCTGGGCAATATCAGATTTATGCATGACTTGGATTCTGCTGGACTATTTATACCATCTATGAAGAGTAAGTTTATTATTCACAAACTTTAGTATCGATTATAAATATCGCTAGAATGGTCTAATTGCCCTTGCCCATCATCAGATTTAGCCCAATAATAGTCTTTGAAGGAGTGTACGCATTCTTTACTTACTTTTACTTTACTGTTACAGCTGTAGTCAGGCTAGTTGCCTATCAGCCGGTTGTTATTGTCTTCAGTGCTTATTTCTTCTTTTTCGTTGTTTTCATGCTCATATTGCAATTGAGTCAGTTTTTGGTGCATGGAACCACTCAGATGTAAGACAAAACTTGTAATTTCTCCAAACTTTGTCCAGTCTGTTTTTGAAGGCATTCAAAAAAAATCTGACTTATTTTGGCTTTCCGTTGTACACATTTCCATGGGTCATGGTTGCAGATCTGTCTTGTACTAGTACGAAGAAAAATTGGTAGAAATACGAATGTTTGGTTCCAGCTACAGAACTGCATTCGCCTCTTTAACTCAATAAATCTTGTTGAAAAGGAGAGTTTAGTTCCTTGGATTGTTGTAAAAGGACTTTGGATCATGCTGAAGGCAAATTCGTTATTTCTAAAGTTGTTTGAAGTGACTTTTTCTTTCCATTTGAAACTACGATTTTTATATATATTATATATTATATCAGAGATCAGGCTCGTCATTTTTCTTGGAATATTTTACATCCCAGAGTCCGGCTATGAGGTTGGAGGAATCGATAGAAGCATGCAACTCTGTCAATACAATGTGAGACTACTCTCACTCTCATCAGTTTGTTTGTTGTTGTTGTTTGTTCGTTTGTGTTGTTTTCTGTTGTTTGTTTTTTTTTTTTTGGGGGGGGGGGGGTTTGTTCTTTGTTTTGTATTGTTTTTTTTTTTTTTTTTTGTTTTTATTGTTTCAAATAAATGGCTTTTCGTTGCTGCTGTGCTTCACTCTATCCCTCTCTTATTTCTCAGTTTATTGGATCCAATTTGATCCATGTGAAAGTTGGATACAGGATACCGTTCATTATGTAGTTCCAATGTTGAATTTCAATGGTTGTGTTTTGTTGTTTGACCAATCTGTAGAAATAGCAGGGTTGCCTGTTTGTTTTTGCACAAACTGCCAAAGGAATCGTAGAACATGCCAAACACACTTTCTGCGAAATTTCACAATAAATATGAATCTTGACTTTCTCATCACGCAGCCACGGAATTGTCACTTTTTATTGACATTTCAGGGGTGACATTAAATAAATGCATTTTCCCATTGTATATGTAAAATTATGGGATCCTAATAACGAAATGCCATTTCTAGTTTTTCAATGCCGAATGTCTTCAGAAGACGCCAACGTTTGGGAATTTGACATTAAAAGCGCCAAAATGGCAACCCTGAGATCTTATTCTTCTGAGCGTTTGTCAATGTGCAGTGTATCGTGGAGAGTGGAGAGGGAAGTTTGATGACGTGTCCTATTCCACTTCCACCCTCCAATCCTCACCCACTCTCCTCAAGTCGTCGTTTCACTCCTGTACGCTCTGACGACGACATTCAATAAATAGCGTTCGGGTTTTCCCTTTCCCTGTGGTTTGGCGATGGGCTCGTATTTCTGTCTGTCTTTGGAATAGAGTTGATGACGTCATGTACATTCATCGCGTTTGGATCGAAAGGTCACCGGTTCAAATCCCGAAGGAGGGGGGGGGGGCACATTATTATTGTTAATATTGTTATTATTGTTATTATTATTATTATTATTATTATTATTATTATTATTATTATTATTATTATTATTATTATTATTATTATTATTATTATTATTATTATTATTATTATTATTATTTATTATTATTATATTGTTTTTGTTGTTTTGTTTGTTTTAATGTGAGAGCGCCTGTGGTGTAGCAAATACATATGTAAAGGCTTGTGATCTTATATAGCGATTTTTATTGCGTTGTTTAACAATCCAACTTACATTTTCACAAATTGCAACCAAACAAATTCTATGTCCAAAAATATTCAAATAAAAGATGGTGAGCACAAAAGGTTTAAAGTGTGCAGCTCATGGTCAAGTTGAATCCTACCCTTTTCCTCGAAACATCCTCTTTTATCCCTATCAAAATTTTACCCACAGTTCCATTGTTTCCACGCCCCCTTGCAGTTTTGGCAGTTCCCTGTCAGTCTATAATCCAACCCCTAAGAGTAAGACCAAATCATAATCAAACCTGAAACGTCAATTCCTACATATTGGTGTTAAACCCGCCTTTTATGATATAATATTACTTTTGGTAAACGTTAGTTCAGTACGCCCAAATAATCTGTACGCCCAAATAATAAATTCCAACTATAATTTGATGCTATTATCCCCAAATACCAAGTAACACCGATCAAAGAAAGTAATTTTCTAGTACTCAATATAATGACCAATCCTTTAACTTTGAAACGTAAAACTGACCTAGACTACTCAATATAATGACCATGTTTAACTGATATACAAGCACTGTGAACTCATTAAACCCACTTGCTATAAGCTAACTCTCTTACATACGCCCCTTTCTTAGAATTTAAATTGACTTTAAAACAATTTCAATTCAAAAAAATTACAGTGAGAGATTAATATATATGTAATGTCCAACTAAAATGTAATAAATAAATGTTAAAATGATAATACTTATACCAGTTAAATATTTAAAAACTTTAAACTTTAAATTCAAAAACACCAAAGTTGATTACAACATTCATATATATCAATTATAGGTTTTATAGTATTACAACATTGATAAATTCACAAACATCAAATTTGATTACAACATCTAAATAGATATATATATCGATTATAGATTTTTTTTTCTTTCAAATTACAACATCAACAGTAAGGTATCTATCATTTAAAAGTGATTAAAATTTAAATTTACCAACACGAAAGTTGATTAAACATTTATATATTTATCGATTATACTTTTTAAGGCATTACAACATTGACAGTAAGATATCAAGTAATTAAAAGTTCAAAGAAAAAATATCTTTTCACCTTAAATTCCATCTTCATAGCAATAAAAGTGTTTAATTCTCGTCATATCCCATCACACATAAATAGTATTGTGTGAAAAAGGATGGTTCAAATTCCATTTGTGATATACTCACGTTGTCTTATTCAATCTCAAATTCAACTCTTCACGACATGGGTGATAATCTCAGCTTCCATGTATGTCTACTCATTTACTGACATATCAAAACCAGTACCTTGTATATTCCCTTATATTGTATGATTCCATTTAAACAACATTATTACATTAATTCCTACTTATAATATGTGGTACAAATAATGTATTATAGACATCTAGATCCATATACGAAGGATTACATTTCAATTAGTAATAAAAAATATTTAAAAATAAATCATAATAATAGCATTATCATCATTTTAAAATTCAAGTTGAAGTTATTATCATTCATTGTTCATTGTTGATGTTTCAATTTTTTAAGCTTTTTAAGTCATGAGGGTGTAGTTTACAACTACATTGATATCAAATTGTTCTTTGTGGTCATCCATCAGAGGTCACATTTCTCAGTAATCCGTTCGTTTTGAGAATGGTCATCCTGTAAAAATTGTCAGTAATTGTTAATTAAGTCATTGTCTCCATTTAGAATGAGTTTTCATGCAATGAAAAAAATATATCAACTATAAGAGTTGAGGTGATTGTATCTAGTCTACGTGTTGCATTGTTGTGTGTGTTGTGGTCACTGAATAGCCCAAGTGTCATAAATTCACTTTAATTATTGTTAATTAATTAAAAACTTTTTCCTCTGTAAATGTCTTCGAATTATCACCATAATGTCTTCACATTCAAATATTTAGTGTTTAATAAATAATCAGACATTAGTCTGTCCGACTTGTTCACATCACATATTTAGTGTTTAGTAAATAATCAGTCATTAGTCTGTCCGACTTATTCATATTTAGTACAGTGTAAATAACTAAATAAGTAAAATCTAACACAGTATGTGATTGTGGGCTGTTACTAAAGTGACCAACTTTTGCAATTAGTGTGTTGTATTTGTTCGAGTCTTTTGAATTTGGGACGAAAAAAGACTCTACAGGTAGCAAACGTATGCTTAACCTGTTGGGTTGTTTCTTGGTCTTGTGACGTCGCTGTAATCCATTCATCTCCGGCATCTGGGTCGATTTTCCTCGTAGATATTTGTGGTTGTCTTGTGTATACGTTGAGTCTCATTGTAGATGAAATTGTAAAAATTCAAGATTAACTGTGTGCGAGATCTTGAATTTAAATGAAGTTTGACTTATCCAGCAAGTCAAAAGAAAGTTGTGAACTCAGCCATGTGTTGACAAAGAGTTCGTGTGTAGTAGTCGACAGAGGTCGTGTGTTGTAATTGTCTGTGTTTGTTGATCGAGTTTCGATGAGGTGGCATGTGAGTACACACCAGGTAGATGATGTAATCTGTAGAGTACCGGTGGGTGACGTGAGTCCAAACACCAGGTAGATGATGTAATCTTGCAGAGTACCGGTGGGTGATGTGAGTCCACACACCAGGTAGATGATGTAACAATAACGTAGTCTAGTAGTGTATGTAGTAGGGTTGAATAAGGTCAACAATATTTTCGTTATTTGAACGCAGGTTGTTGAATATCATACGATAATGAATCCAAGGAAATCGCTCATGTGGCGTTTTGCGATACTTTTTCCTGCATTGTCTTATATACATATAGCCTTTATCTTTTACAATGATACTAAGACAGGCGTTATTATAATATTCAATGTTTATAAGTTGTAGATATGGGTGCTGCACACTTGTATATTGACATAAGTTTAAATTTGAATACGCTCACCACTGCATATGAAGGAAGTAGTATTGTTCACAATTGGACATCATTTTGTAAAAACAATCGTATCTTGAACGTTTACGTAATTATTGACGACATACATCGTTGGGTATTGTTGTTGTAGAAGTAAATACAAGTAATCCAATTGTTCAGTAAAGAATGTAAATATAAAAAGGTTCATGGAAGAAATCTGTGTTGATACAGATATTATTTTATAAATTCTGTCAAGTTTGTATAAGTTGAAAGGTACGTTGTAATTGAGGTTGCTGTGTAGTTTGTAGTCTGTAGATTGTGTTGATTCTGGACGTATCAATGGCGTAGTGTTTTGTCGAGATGCTTACTCCATTTCAAGGTATTCGTGGATAGACCAAAGGGATTAGGACATTTCCAGACCTCTGTTGTGGCTGTGTTTGAGTTGCCTCTGTCGTTGTCGCCGTCATTAGCGTTTCAGTCACTTCCGATTCATCAGGTGTGTCTTGTTTTGACATCGCCATTACTTCAGTTGGGTTCAAACTTGAATTTTCCCGCTTACTCAATCCCTTTCCTAACCATGATAAGACTTTAGGCACAATTATATCCCGTTTTAACAAGCCTATTCCAACCATTATTATGACAGCTAATATACTTCCTGCTAATAATGCAACTAATTTCCACAAAGTTAACCCTTCACTAATGGTGGTCTCATTCATTGCATTTATATCATTTATCAAACTAGACATGTCAATGTCAGCAACGTTATCCAAGTTCTTTATATCCCATGTTTGATTATATTTATTTATCACCCTGTTCAGAGGCTCCCACAAAGTATAGAATGAACCAGAAATTTTCATTTTGAGTGCTGAGAAATTTGCTCGTACATTAATGGTGGAGTTCATTGTGTAATATGAGGGAAGTGTAACATAATCACTATTAGCAGTACATCCTAAAGGCAATTTTACGACATCAAGTGGAGGTTTTGTACGTAATGTAAATGAACTAATCGTTTTGTCTTCGCAAAGTATTGTAAATCGCAATGGAAATACTGACGTTACAATCCACAGACCCTGAGAGATATATTTAGCTTGTGGAAGGTTTTCATTAGAACTTACAGTTACCTTACAAAGCTTTTTAATATTTTCTTTGTTTTCCAAAAACAACGCTATAATACAAAATTTACTAACATTAATGGGGTAAATCGGACTTTTGAATTCGCAATACGGCAATTCAGGTTTTGCACACGTGTCTGCTTCAATTCGAGATAACAAAACGTATTTAGTTTTCTCTTTATTGATCGCAATAGCATTAGCTTCTAGTTTATATTTTGCAACCATAAACTTAGAATTATATTGATAAGTGTTCGTGTCTTGTGACAACATATTAAGATTTGGGATTGGTAAATTATGGACCGCAAAGATTTCCATTTTTCTTCCATTATTTACTAGTGGTACAGAAATCATAATCAAAAGGTTATTGTCTTCAAAGCTTGTTGAACATGACAATATTTTGTAATAATTCCATAATTGTGTCAATGGATCTATTGGCAACGTTAATGATAATGGCAAATTAGATTTTATTTCCACTAACATATTTATCAGTAACTTTGGTGGAAGCACTGATGGAGATAATTTTCCCATCGACACTACAGCAATCTGTAATTGCAAATTTTCCAAACGTGCTATTGTTTCTAACATCATTTCACGAATGTCGTTAGCAATTTTGTCTAATTGTATATAGACACTCACAAAGGTTTTAAAACCTCCCAAATCGGTTTTTAATTCACTGTAGCCTTGATTCACTTGTTTATATAGTCGAGCAAGTCCAACATTTATTTTATTAATTCTCACTCTATTTTTAACTATTTCTGCATGCGACATGTTAATGAAAGACAAACTTTCTTTAACAATATGTTGGATTTTATTTTGACTTTGTTTCAACTTTTTCATCGCCTTCCGAATATTTCTTAAATCACTTTCACTCGTAGTACCAAATAAAAAACTCATTGCCTTGCCTACGAAGGGAAGCAATGATCTCTTGTTCCTTTGATTTAAAGATTTGTAACTTTGAAAACTATTTGTTATTTCGTATTTCATGTTTGTTATATGCTCCAGTTCATGTTTGATAAATTCAAAATGAACCCGATATGGTGGTTGCATCCTTCCTATGTCACTTTTTATTGCCCCGAAAACTAATTTTTCTAGCTGTGACGCCTTCTCAGAGAAATCGTTAATTAAATCTTCATACGGTTGTAAACTTAGGACCAGCGTTATGATCCATGAACTTCGTGAGGAACTGATTTCCTTTACTTTGTCAAACACAACATTTTCTTTGACCACAATAGCTTTGGTTAGAAACAGGGAAAGGTAAAGGGTAATGAACACCGACTGATGGTTCGTGCCCCACCTGTGGACAAGTACAAACATCAACTTAAATCACACCATTCATAACTCAAGGTTATTGGTAGTACATAATATTAACTTCATAAATATTACATTTATAGAGGTATCATTAATACTGTACAGTTATAAATCATAACATAAAAGATAAAAATTTTGATTCTTTTGTATGCTTCGTCAACGTTCTTCTCGTCCGATCGGTACTTTCTTTAAGAAAATAATATTCTTCTCATTTTCCCTTTTTTTTTTTAAATTTTTTTTTTAAAACTGATACTTTACAAGCTAACCGCTTGTGTCACAATCATTATCAGCTGTCTGACTTTTCAGTCTTATTTTATAAACCGGTATTATTTTCTTTACATTCACTTTGAAACCTCTTAAAATTAAATATTCAGTCTCTTATATATATTTGACAATACAGTCTGATTATAATTCGTAGTTTCTTATATATTTGACAATACAGTCTTGATAACTTTGCAAATATCATCGACTTTGCGAGTCGAAGTAGCAATTGGTCTATTTTTACACTGGATTTCATGAACATTTTTTCTGCTCCTTGTGTTTTTATAAGCTTTTGTTCTAAGTCGTTTTTGTAATTCGAACATAGGAATGCCATCTTCAGATTGATCTGAATCGTCCAAGACTTTACGTTTATTAAACGTTTTCATAATACTATCTTCTTGTGCTGGTGTACCTATCATAGTGGTAGGTTGGTTGGATTCATAATCCATTATCTCTTCCTCATCAGCTAGATTTTCCTCTTCATTATCAATCAAATTTTCGCTATCATTATTCACAAAATTTGGATTTGGTTCGTTTAATTTTGGGATATCAGTTCTCTCATTATAATCATAAATGATAGTGTTTTGACTACTGTCTGAATCATTACTTTCGTTATCACTATCCTCCGGTGGTGATTCTGCAAGTGCTGCTTTACGTAATATTCGTCCTTGTTGTGGCTTTATTTGCCATTCAAGATTTGCTAATCTAAGATCATTTGCATGCGCTTTTATTATCCTGTTAGTTAATTGATTTTTTATCAAAAAGGATACTGGTGTTGTTTGTTTAACTATAATGTGATGGGTCAGCCAATTATTTTCTAGTTTGCTGGATTTAGCATGATTTCGATAATATACAGGATCTCCTACTTTAAGTGTTACGTCCTTTCTGTTTTTATTTATGACTGTATTTTGTTTACGCCTCGCTTCTTTCGTGTTCTTTACAAGTGTCATAAACGTACGATGTTGATTTTCTAACGCGATTTTATGGAATTCCTCACCTTCGTATTTTCTTCTGGGTTTTAACACATTGTCTAGAGGGAGTACTGGGTCTCTATGGTATAACAAAAAAAATGGAGACATTTTTGTGGTTTTCGAAACATTAGTGCGTATTGCTAGCAATATATTATTCAAGTGTATATCCCATGTGTCAATATTTTCCTGCATTTTTTTTGCTAATAGGTCATGCATAGTCCTATGACTTCTTTCAACTTTACTATTTGCTTCGGGGTGATAGAAACTTGTTTTAATATGAACAATATTTAAATATTCAAGAGTTTCTTTAAAATATTTATTATCAAACTCTCGTCCGTTGTCTGTAGTAATTGATAATAAGCATGAATGTCTAGGTATTATTTCTTCTAGCAAAAGGTTTATGATACTGTCAGCCGTCTTATCTGGCACTGGAAATGCCTCCGGCCAACCTGAATATTTGTCTATAAAAGTTACAATATATTTATTTCCTGACAACGTTTGTTTGTAAGGTCCCGATAAATCTAAAGAGACGCTTGCCATAGGATAAGGTGGGATATCTGTATCTTGTATCGGTGCTTTTTGTTGTTTCATATTTCTTACTTTACATGTCACACATTCTCCTAGAATCTCATGTAACTCCTTATATAAATTTGGCCAATAATATTTTAATTTTATAGCATCGAACATTTTTCCTACTGACATATGCCCATTTGAATGATGGTACTGTTTAATCACATGTTGCTTTAAATGCTTTGGCACATACAGTCTTAATATTGGATCCTCATCTACTTGTGAAATATAATATAGAATGTCATCAACTACGATGAATTTATTATATAAAGAAGTATCAGCTGTTCCATCTGTTAATTTTGTTTTTATTTCTACTATATCTGAATCCTTCTGTTGTTCATCTTTTATATCAAAGTCGGGTAACGTAGGGCGTTCGTCATTATTTTCATCATGGACTTCGACATTTATAAATTCCTCAGGATTAAATTTATTTGAATTTAAAGTTGCGATTTCAACAGTGGTATCTTCATTTTCTGGCGGCGATCGAGATAACAAATCGGCACATACATTTTCTGATCCTTTTAAATATTCTATTTCACAGTCATAAGAGTTTATAGTTAACGCCCAGGCTTGAATTCTTCTATTTTTCTGTTCCGCACTAAACAAATATTTTAAAGGCTGGTGGTCTGTTTTTATTACAAATTTCGCATTATATAAATAATAATGTAATTTATTCAGGGCATAATGAATTGCAAAAGCTTCTTTCTCTGAAGTTGAATATGACTTTATTTGTGACTGCGACATTTTATGACTTAAAAAGTATATTGGTTTTTCACTGGAAATGCCTCGTATACACTCTTTTTCATCTTCACAACTTTGTACTAGAACTGCACCTACACATGTATCTGAACTATCAGTATACAAAATGTAAGGCTTGTTTGGATCAGGGTACGCGAGCAATGGAACCACAGTTAAACTATCCTTCATATAATCAAATGCTCTTTGACAGTTTTCATCCCAATTAAAACGTGCATATTTCTTTGTCAACGAGATGATCGGCTCGGCTATTTTAGCAAAATTTGGAATGAAACGCCTGTACCAACTTGTCAAACCTAAAAAACTGCGTGCTTGTTTTACACTCGCTGGAGGTTTCAACGATTTAATCGCGTTCACCTTTTCAGTATCAGGTTTAACTCCTTTGGTGTTTATTATAAAGCCTAAATACTTAGTCTCTGATTGTGCAAAACTACATTTGGATAATTTTAGTCTCAAATTATGTTGTAAAAGCCGATCAAACACTAATTGGATATGGTATAAATGATCTTCCAGTGTTGATTTTGTATAAATCAATATGTCATCTATATAAGCGGTTGTAAAATGTTCATACCCTATCAACAACTTATTTATCATACGTTGAAATATGGAAGGTGCGTTCTTTAAGCCGAATGGTAAAACGTTAAACTCATATTTACCTTTAAAACATGAAAATGAGGTTTTCGGAATGGAACTTTCACACATTGAAATTTGATGAAATCCAGATTTTAAATCAAATAAGGAAAAATACTATCTTTTAAATTACCAATTATATCATCAATCAGTGGAATAGGATAACTTTTTATTCTCACTATTTTATTCAATGCCCTAAAATCAATGCACATGCGTGGTTTCGGTTTATTACCCAAACCATCTACTTTCTTTTCTACAAGAACTACCGGAAAATTCCATGGGCTAAAACTTGGCCTGATAATTCCCGCACTCAACATTTCATCTATCGTGTCACTAACATTATCTCTCTGTGATAACGGTATTCTATACGGGCGCAGGTTAATGGGGTCATGGTTACCTGTATCTATGTCGGCTTCTAATAGATCAGTACATTGTAAATCTGAATCATCAAACGCAAATACATTTTTATTTCTGAGAATCATTTCTGTCACTGGCTTCTTACATTCATCATTTACTATAATTTGTTTAATGAATTCCTCATCCGACTTAACTTCGGTTTTTGGGTTTAATCGAGGACAATCAATAGCGTTAACCACGCTCACCTCTTGTATTTTTCCAATGATACAACCTCTTTTCAACCGAACATATTTATTTGATAGATTTATTAGCTGTAGAGGAAATGTTCGTTTTTTATTCAATCTAATTATTGATGAGCTTATTTTAATTTCTGGCTGTTCGCTTATAAATCCCCTGTCTAACTCTATAATTTCATAACTTTTCTCCTCATCAAAATATGGATTTTTCTTTATCCTAGCCTCTACTAGATACACAGTTTTCGGTTTTATCTCTATGGTTTTTGTTAAACGAGATACTGCTGACACGTGAATATCATTTTCTAGCGGAACATAGGCATTCTGTATTCTCATTTTCCCTAGATCAAAATATAATCTAACACCATTTTTAACTAAAAAATCCCTACCAAGGATTATACTCCTATTCAAATCTGAAACTACAATAAAGCTGTGTTTTAACCTAATGCCAGCTATTTTAAAATCTAATTCTACTTCACCTAAAACATTTAGATTAGAACCATTTGCAGAACACAATGTTATGCGTTTTCTTTTTAATGGTGTTTTATACTTAAGACTGTTATAAACTCGCTGATTAATTATACTAAGTTCTGATCCCGTATCTACAAGCGCTCTTATTTGTGCTTGTTGTATTTTAACGAGACAAGAATTTGGGTTATTTGAAACATTTAAACTGTAGACTGAATATTGAGAATTATTTTTTCTCCCCAAAGCGGTTTCGCTCTTTGAAGAGTTTTCTAGTTTTTTGTGTTTGGTTTATTAAACGTCCTAAAAGTTCTGTTGAATTCATGAAAACTTTGTCGATTCGGCTTATCCCATTCCTTGTTCCGATCAAAATTACCACCTGAATTTCCACGTCGATTATAATTACTGTAGCCACTTTGTGAATTTGAATTCATCGAATTGCCCCTTTGAGCACTTTTCAAACTTCGGCAATCCCTTTGGATATGTCCTAGCTTGTTACAAAAGTAACATCGGATAGGCTGATTTCTATGTCTTGTGTCATTAGTCACAACATTAATCTCCCTTCTTCTGCAGTTAACAGCAATATGTCCCTGTCTGCCGCATATTGTGCATACTTTATTTTTTGTTTTCATATATTGGACTTCCATGTCCTCTTCTTTACGCACATTAGAAGAAAATCGAGAAACGAATCTTCTTCTTAAATTTTGCTCCCCTATAGCTATTTTCAAAGCTGCATCTAACGTTTGTGGACTTTCTCTCAATATCCTAAATTTCATTCCATCATCTAACAGTCCGTCTACAAAATAGCTTACTAACTGTCTCTCCACGAGAGTTTTAGTTTCTGCTAAATCCATTCTAACATCTGCAAATGCCTCTGATGCGAGATTAAGCAATCTTTGATTAAATGCAGTAATTGTCTCACCGGGCTTTTGTTTAATCTGCCTTAACAGATTTGTTGCTTGCTCTGGACTCGTAATATTTGAAAAATGAACAGCTAACTCAGCTTTCAAAGCATTCCAAGTCTGTATATTATTTGAATTATCCTTTTGCCAGTGAACAATAAAATCACTGACAGGCCCCTTTGCTGTCATTAACGCAATTTTTATCTGGTTTATATCATTGTAACTATTGAGCAAGCTATATT
Organism: Berghia stephanieae; assembly: GCF_034508935.2. NCBI lineage: Eukaryota > Metazoa > Mollusca > Gastropoda > Nudibranchia > Aeolidiidae > Berghia > Berghia stephanieae. The sequence goes on along the minus strand of NC_088368.1, from coordinate 2,546,077 downwards.
TTTCAACACTCTTAATCCATTCCGCAAATTTGTGAGAAGCCCCGTCAAAGGGTTCTATCAAGTGACCTACTCCTTGATTTGAGATAGAACTCGACAATTGATCTAGTGTTAATTGTAAATTTTGTACTATTGTTGCTGCATCAATTACCGGATTTTCGGCCATTTTTGTTTGTTTTGTTTCTTAATTAATATCCCCTTAACTAATTCCTTGTATTTATTTATTTATTTACCTTCTGACACCGTGTTTCGAAATAACTTTAGATAACTTGGAGGAGACAGATATATTACGCTCATATATGGTGTAAACGTTTCTACGACAATAACCAATTATTTTTAAACATTTGATACAATGTACTAATTCTCTGTCTTCACTAGTATCCCTTACTGCTATTATTTTATCAACACTATCAAATTTATTACGCCAATATAAAGGTTCCCTAACATCCAAAATTTCTCTACAATACTCATACACTATTATAGTTTTCATTTCTGACTTTATTCTTTTTTTTTTTTTTTTTTTTGTTGTTAATAATTATTTATTTCTTTATTCATTATCTCTTACCAATATTCTTTCAATACACTCGCTGTATATTAAATATTTTCCTTCAAATGCCTCTATTTCTTCCAATGTTAAAGCTATATAATAATAACCTATTTCAGCATCACATAAATCTTTATCGCAATGAATGGACACCGTCTTACTCGTTTCATCTATAACATATTGCCCTAGTTTAATATCACTTATCTCATCGATAATTACGGTTCCTTGAGTATCACTAAAATGAAAAAATTATCTTTTGATAAATATTCTGCTTCCCCAAAAACTTTATTGCAACCCGGGCATCTAATTGTAAAAAAATTCTAAAAATTGTGCCATTTCTTGTTACCAAATAACATAATCACTAAACCCTCCTACAGCAAATCATGTTGATTTCTATTTCCTCGAGAACAGAAACATCCACATCTAATTCTATTTTTAATTTACCCCTTTCTTCACTAGGCCCAACTTCATCGTGATATATATGGTCAATTTTAATATCCCTCAAAGTAATTCCTTCACTTTCTGTTGAACTTAATTCAGTGACTTCTATCCCTCTAATTATTTTTTTACAGTACCCACTTCTATTATGTTTTCCCCGGGAATAAAAACTTTGTCTCCTACTCCTATAACTCCTGATTTAGCTTCAAATGATAACTCCCAAATTCCCTCAAATACAAAAATATAATCCTCGTCTAAATTTTCAGCATAACCTATACTTTTATAATTTTTTGATCTTAATTTATTTTGCTTTATTATTTTTAATTGTGGTAGTTGTTCTGGTTTCATTATATTAAGATAAAGTAATTCAAAATTTTAGCCAACTTCGTTAATTTAAAAACATCTTCACAAGAACACATCCTAGTGTCACGGCACCAAATTAGATACATATGTGGTGTAGCAAATACATATGTAAAGGCTTGTGATCTTATATAGCGATTTTTATTGCGTTGTTTAACAATCCAACTTACATTTTCACAAATTGCAACCAAACAAATTCTATGTCCAAAAATATTCAAATAAAAGATGGTGAGCACAAAAGGTTTAAAGTGTGCAGCTCATGGTCAAGTTGAATCCTACCCTTTTCCTCGAAACATCCTCTTTTATCCCTATCAAAATTTTACCCACAGTTCCATTGTTTCCACGCCCCTTGCAGTTTTGGCAGTTCCCTGTCAGTCTATAATCCAACCCCTAAGAGTAAGACCAAATCATAATCAAACCTGAAACGTCAATTCCTACATATTGGTGTTAAACCCCGCCTTTTATGATATAATATTACTTTTGGTAAACGTTAGTTCAGTACGCCCAAATAATCTGTACGCCCAAATAATAAATTCCAACTATAATTTGATGCTATTATCCCCAAATACCAAGTAACACCGATCAAAGAAAGTAATTTTCTAGTACTCAATATAATGACCAATCCTTTAACTTTGAAACGTAAAACTGACCTAGACTACTCAATATAATGACCATGTTTAACTGATATACAAGCACTGTGAACTCATTAAACCCACTTGCTATAAGCTAACTCTCTTACACGCCCTACATTTAATATTGTGTTTTGTGTAGCTGTTGGCATGGGGAGCCTTGTAGCGCTTTTTGAACGCATTCATTTGATGTATATTTACCCCTTACAAACGCTCTTTTACAGCTGGATGTGGATTTGGATTGGATGCGTCACAATAAAAGAAACAAAGTGAATTTCTTTTCTTAGAAACCCCTTTGATGCTTGTATATAGATAGTATGCGCTTGGCTAAGAAGCTCATAACATTGCCATCCGGAAGTATAACGGACCAACACACAAAACTATGTGTAACCTAGAGTGTTTATAGTCTGGTTAATACAGTTTAGTGAGAAGTACTCATGAACACTGATGGCAAAAAGCAATAACAAAGACCAGAGTGACGTCATCTTCGTTCTTTCTATAGATCCATCTCTGACTCAGGAATGATGCGGTGTTGGATATTTTGCCTTTCGTTGGTCTACGTGTATTACATAAGACTATCTCAGGCTCCCGGTCACACTTTGAACTGTTGAAACACGAAACACACACTAAACGTCTATGTATATATAGATAGTTCGAAGATGACGTCACTTAGGTCTTTGTTATTGTTTTTTGCCATCCGCGTTTATGAGTAATGCTCACTGAACTGTATTAACCTGACTATAAACGTTCATGGATACACAGTTTTGTGTGTTGGCCCGTTATACTTCCGGATGGCAATGTTTTGAGCTTCTTAGCCAAGCGCATACTATCTATAGACAATGATTTTCCTCCCTGCCCGTATTATGTTGAAGACACTGCATTGATTACTTGACACAAGTATCGATCATTTACAAAATCTTCTCTTGACACATGCCTTAGTAGTGATCGTGGATCTTTCCCCCCTCCCCGCCCATCTCACCCCACCCTTTTTTTTCCTTCATCTCGTGATGTGTACGTGGCACAATCTCTCTCGTCGATCGAATTATTTTGATAATTGTTTTAATTATAGGGAATGACATCAGCGAAAGAGTAGCGTCCCTTGATTGGACGTCACCCGTAGTCTGTGACGTCACCGGCGGAAAAGTTATTAGAGAGAGAACGTCATGTTGGTTGTGCGCATGCTTCCGCGAGGACGGGAGACGCAGGCGCAATACCAACATGACGTTCTCTCTCTAATAACTTTTCCACCGGTGACGTCACAGACTATGGGTGACGTCCAATCAAGGAACGTTTTTCTTCCGCTAATCTCATTCCCTATAGATAGAATGCGCTTGGCCAAGGAGTTCACAACATTGCCATCCGGAAGTATAACGGACCAACACACAAACTCTGTGTAAACATGAACTTTTATAGTCTGGTTAATACAGTTTAGTGAGAACAACTTACAAACGCGGATGGCAAAAACAATAACAAAGGCCTGAGTGACGTCATCTGCATACTCTCTATAGAATTTCGGGGAACAAAGGGTTGCCAATTTTCCGTATATTTACGGATTTCAGTGTGTTATAAACCCTCAGTATATTGTCAAATCACCTGCTAAATCATTCGTCTGTGACAAAAGGTCCCGATGTCTAATAGTTGTGTTGTTCATGCCTCATTATATATAATTGGGGATGGGAACCCTCGAGGACAGGACTGCTTAAAGAAGGAAGTATTGACGGCATACCTTTTACTGTCTAGCGCAATCTCTACTAAACGTGCTCAAAGCGCTTTACAGGGGGTCCCTGGCCAACAGCAACACTTAACATGTAGGACGTTACATGACGCCTGTTAGATAGGCGATATTACATTTTTTTCGGACAGAGATAACGCTATTAACGGCCAGGTACTCATTTTGCACCTGAATACGGGGAGAGAATGTGAGTAATGAACCTTGTCCAAGGACACAACAATGCGCCGAGTGAGGCTTGAACCCAAGACCTTCCGATCCTAAAGTGAGTGTCATACCACTAGACCGCAAAGCTGCACGAACTCCTCGGGATCTTGGAAATTAGTTTGGTATATAGATAGTTCGAAGATGATGTCACTCAGGTCTTTGTTATTGGTTTTTGCCATCCGCGTTTGTGAGTGATTCTCACTGAACTGTATTAACCTGACTATAAACGTTCATGGATACACACAGTTTTGTGTGTTGGTCCGTTATACTTCCGGATGGCAATGTTATGAGCTTCTTAGCCAAGCGCATACTATCTATAGACGGGACAGATACACAAAGAGTTGGTCTGAAAGGCGTGAGGGGTGGTTGGGAGGGGGGGGGGGGGCGGGGATTGGAGAGACTGTTCGTAGATGTTGATATCGTTTGGATTGAAATCATTCGTCTGTGACAAAAGGTCATCCCGATGTCTAATAGTTGTCTTATTTATGCCTCATTATATATAATCATCATGGGAAAGGGGGGAGGGGGGGGTCCCGTTAGCTCAGTTGGTAGAGCACTCGCTTCACCAGCAAAGGGATCAAGATTGGTCCCTGGTGCCGTCGAGGTTTGTTTTTTTTTTTGTGACCCCCCCCCCCCTCACCCCTGCCCACCTAGCAGTGATTGGATAGCTGGGTCTGATCTGGCGGAAAGGACTTTGCGATAGACTAGCGTCCTCCTATCCAAAGGGTAGCAAGCAATTGCTATTATTGTCCGTTTTACGCTATAGAAACTGGGATAAACTCGGCTCCATGGGCCTATGGCTCTAAAGGACTACTTAATATACAATCATTTATAATAACCATCACACCCACCCTCTTGTAGTTAGTTTGACAGTTATGCTGGGTTTTGTTTTTTAATTGATCAAAGTCTATTGAATGGCAATGTCATTCCCGTTGTTTGTTCCTCAAGGAGAAATGTGTCTTTAGAGACTGTTACTAGGGAAGACTGGAGTTACTCGGGCGTTAGTCGCAGCGCAGCGCCGCAAAGGGAGCAAGGACAGGATGATTTGCTTAAGACCAAAAACAGCTTGACGGGAAGTCGAACTTGGTACATTTCGAATGCCAAGCAATGACCATACCGCTGGGACACTCGGTGGGGGGGGGGGGGGAGAGAGAGAGAGAGAGAAAAAAGAGAGAGAGAGAGAATATGTTGTTCGCTATGTATACAACGTTAATGAATAATGGTATTATGCTTATGACAATTTTGATAATCGATTTTTTAAAAATAACAATATTGCCCGGTCGTATAGTGTATTCATTTTTATGATAAGAATATCAATATATATTGTCGTTGTCGGAATACATCGATATATCGGTGTTGGGATTATTGTAATAACATGTCAATATTGGCCTTGCATTGAATATATTTATGTATTGTCGGTAAAAATATATATATTGCCTACATCCTTTATACAAAAACAACTAGCGTCAATGGCAACAATATATGGAAATATTAATTTTTAAAAAAATAATATATATTTTCTGGATTTGAAATCAGTAATCCCTTTAATTATTGTGATATGATATCGATATTGTCGCCGATACTGTAGACGTCTGTACTTTGGCAAATCATCTTTGGTTTTCATTTTGGTCAGAAACGTTTTACTTTATATATCGATTATGTATCGATCGATTACTTTTGCCGTCGATTTATCAGAAAGAGTCAACAATCCCTATATTTTGAAGTAGTCAGGGCTGTGTGCTCTCGCCTTCCTACAGATAGGTCTAGGGTTATTGCGGTGGGCCTAGATTTCCCTTGTTGGCAATGAGACCAATGTACGTATAGGTACACACGTTTCTTTCTATATTTCTTTCATAGACTTCAAGATATCCCGTAGCGAAACACGGACATTTGTACAGTGTGTGCGTGAGCGCGCTTGTGTGTATATATGTATGTATATTAAGATGACCCATAAGTTCTCTTAACAATTCTGAACCACGAGATCCTAGATCCGACGTATACTTATGTTCAGGTCTGATAACCTAAATTGGTGTGGTCTCGCTGTTGTAATGGAATTGTTCTCAAACCAAACCAAAATATCGCCCATTATAACAATGACAGCATTACAATCAAGCCCATAATTGAATGCGGTCAGCAGACCTGCCAGTCGGTGCACCTCGATGAGATCTCTGTCCTGTCTGAAATTGTATAATTTTGGACACAAATTGAATGTCATTAAATTTATCGATATTTATAGTTGATTTTTTTTAAAACTTTCTTTTCAAAATGAAAAAAAAAAGATGAATGTTGTTTTATCAGTGTTTGATAGTTGGTGTTGATTTAGTTGGTTATAATATAAAGGCCGGTGTTCGTTCTTCATTCTTTGTATCCTCAAAATAGGTCAGATCAGGTCAAGGTGGGGCGTTTGGGATGTAGGTCAGAGTCGGTAAGGCTATGCGATAGTTGGGCCATTGGTTATAATGATATATTATGTATGGATAGCAGACCTTCCCTCACTTCTCCAATGTATTCTTTCCGGTTCAAGTCGATTCTCCCGTTTGAACTCACGTGTCTGTCTGTCTGGAAGTTTGAGAGTTTTTTTGTTGTTTTTTTTTTTTTGTCAAGATGAGGGTCATTTAAATCGATCGATATTTGAAGGACGAGTTTTCTGGCCAAATTTTAAAATTTGTGTTTTTCGAGAGTTCGACAGAACACTTGTTCCAGTGAACAGCGCTTTAGTATTTTACATACTGCTCCCTTTTTCTACCCATGTGCTGCAGTGCTGATGGTTTTCCTGGGATCCGCGGAAATCCGCGATTTTTGGAGTCCAGAGGAGGAATTTCCTCATTTTAAAAATTACATTTTCTCGAAACAATGTGCTAGCAATGAGAGAGTTGATGTGTGGTGGAACACACAGGTGCAGTTTCCCACTCTCCAGAAGTTAGCTAGAGTATCAATGATAGTCTATCATCTCATTGCTCTAAAAGTGGGGTTTAGTGCAGTAAATATGGGACTTAAAGGCAATCGTTCAACATTTTCCTCCTTTTTCGCTTTTTGTCACCATCAGCACTGTTGCTATTGATGTCATTGATTTCCGTGCCATCACCAATTCTTTGATTGATTGTATTGACAGATCGATCGGTCCATCAATCGATGATGTATTGATTGTATCGGCTCACGGGGTCTTGTTTTAAACAGTTTACTATTCTGTACTCTAAAAAAAGAAAAACTGGTATTTAAAAATTTGGTCAGAAAACCCGTCCTTCTAATATCGATCGATTTAAACGACCCTCATCTTGGTAAAAACTCTTAAACCTGGGACTTCATCCCCAGGTTTGAGAGTTTTTGCCAAGACGAGGGTCGTTTAAATCGATCGTTATTTATTTGAAGGACGAGTTTTCTGGCCAAATTTTTAAATACCAGTTTTTGTTTGTTTTTGTTTGTTTTTTTTGTTTTTTTTTACAGAGTGCGACAGTTAACTGGATGAGGAATATTATAATAATGCGATTTTCTAAATCACCCCCCTGGGGGTGGTGGGGGGGGGGGGTGGGTTAAAAATGGATGGGACAATTTGATCATCCAATCATCAATCGGCTTAGTACGTGATGAGTGTTGATTGCAGTCAGTAGGGCATTGTTGGGTGGAGAGATACAGTCAGGTCCGGACAAGTACACACCATCACCATGTTCTGATGGTTTATTTATAGATTAATTGTGGCAAACCATTGGCAAGGTGGCTTTTAGTCCAACTCTCAGCATCGCCTTTTGTATTTTAGTTGGTTTTTGAAATTTTTTTGTGATATTATTTTTTCGCGCGTCTTCTTCTTTTTCTTCTTCTTCTTCTTCTTCTTCTTCTTCTTCTTCTTCTTCTTCTTCTTCTTCTTCTTCTTCTTCTTCTTCTTCTTCTTCTTCTTCTTCGTCTCCTCTTCTTCTTCTTCTTCTTCTTCTTCTTCTTCTTCTTCTTCTTCTTCTTCTTCTTCTTCTTCTTCTTCTTCTTCTTCTTCTTCTTCTTCTTCTTCTTCTTCTTCTTCTTCTTCTGTTTGTGTTGTAGTCGTCGTCAGGCATCGTCGTGGTGGAGGTGGTGGTTCTATAGTAGTCTCATCTTGAAGCCAAGTTTGGCTCATCTCAGTCTATCGATAGGATAATAATATGAAATAAATGGTTTTTGAGCCTGAGAGTTATCTCAGCGTTATGTCAGCGCGTTGGGCAGTTGGGATGATCACCTGCTTGGCTAAATACCGACTACGACATGGATCCAATGGGATTCCTTTTCATTGAGATGCGTTGGCCTCACATTGTCATTGTCACAATGATAGAAGGCTAGGACTTCATATAGATGTCACAATGATAGAAGGGGATTGGGATAGAATGACGAAGGATTCGAAAGTTCACACTTTATCGATTACTTTGTACTTTTGTAGTTTATCTCCATTCCAGATCTGTAATTTGATAATAATTGCCTCTTCTCGTTGTAAAGATTGTTATTATTGTTATCATCATCATCATCATCATCATCATTATTATGGTTATTATTATTATTATTATTATTATTATTATTATTATTATTATTATTATGTATTATTATTATTATTATTATTATTATTATTATTATTATTATTATTATTATTATCATTTATTATTATTATTATTATTATTATATTATTATATTATATTATCATATTATTCATTATATTATTATTATTATTATTATTATTATTTTATTATTATTATTATTATTATTATTATTATTATTATTATATTTAATGAATGAACGTTGTAATAGTAATATTGTAAATATACCTGCGTGCACGATTTACAGTACGTGCATTCGCAAGCAGATACAAAGATATACTCTCTATCACACACAAACGCGCGCGCATAACACCCCCCCCCCCCCACACACACACACACAGCACCCATACTCATACGTGTACTCACAATTTGCAATCTGTTGCGTGGAGTAGGTGGTATAAATCGATGAATACTAATAATCCTGTCTATCCCGTAATGTCGCTGCTCGTCAATTCACTAACGAGCAAGCCCTTCTTCCCCCCCCCCCCCCCCCACACACACACCCACCTTTTGTCTTAACCTAAACACCATGAGGGGGGGGGGGGGGAGGCGAAGTGGCCGAGTAGTTAAGACTTGCACTGTGCCCCGGATATGTCCCGGGTTCGCGCCCCGCTTCAGGCACTTTCGTTTTTTTTTATCGTTGAGCAAGATTATTAACCTCCTCCCCCCCCCCCCCCCCCCCCCCCCATTTGCTCACTTTGGACAACATGGGTGATTTCTGGTGACATCAGACATCTTGTTTGATGGATTATCTATAGGGAATGAGATTAGCGGAAGAGTCTGTGACGTCACCGGCGGAAAAGTTATTAGAGAGAGAACGTCATGTTGGTTGTGCGCATGCGTCTCTCGTCCTCGCGGGAAAAAAAAACACCATGCTAACCCTTTGTCTAGTTTGTCTTCTGTTTATTTTATTTTTTAATCATTGAATGTGGTGTGTGTGTGTGTGTGTGTGTGCATGTGTGTGAGAGAGAGAGAGGGAGAGAGGAGAGAGAGAGTGGTGTTTAATATATTATGATTTGGATCAATACATTATGTATTATTTTATGTTCTGTGTTTGAAGACACTCACCATTCACGTCAACCACGTGTTTATGGTTTAATGGTTTACCCCGTCAGACGACAGAGAGGGGGGGGAGAGAGAGAGAGAGAGATGGGTTTTGCCCCCCCCCCCCTCTCTCTCTCTCTCTCTCTGTCTCTCTCTCTCCCTCTCTCTCTCTCTCTCTCTCTCTCTCTCTCTCTCTCTCTCTCTCTCTCTCTCTCTCTCTCTCTCTCTCTCTCTCTCTCTCTCTCTTTGTTTGAATTGTTCGATCGTCTTCCCATGTTCATTGTCACTTGAGAATTCTCGACAGTTTGTGAAAACTTGTGTTCAATTTTTCTTGTCGTGGAATTGGTATCGTGCAGATGGAGATTCATTTTCTTGTGTGTTGATTTTCAATCAATTGTTGTCGCCGAATCAATAGATAGTTGGAAGTTGACGTCACTCAGGTCTTTGTTATTGGTTTTTGCCATCCGCGTTTATGAGTAATTCTCACTAAACTGTAATATCCAGACTATAAACGATCATTGTTAATCACGGTTTTGTGTGTTGACCAGTTATACTTCCGGATGGCAATGTTGTGAACTTATTAGCCAAGTGCATACTATCTATAGAACGGGAGAGAGAGAGAGAGAGAGAGAGAGAGAGAGAGAGAGAGAGAGAGAGATTCTTTTTTGGCAACAGATAGATAGAACGAAGATGACGTCACTCTGATCTTTGTTATTGTTTTTTTGCCATCCGCCTTTATTGAGAGTAATTCTCACTAAACTATTTTCACCAGACAATAAACGTTCAAGGTTACACATAGATTTAGATTTGTGTGTTAGTCCGTCATATTTCCAAATGGCAATGTTGTGAGCCACTTAGCCAAGCGCACATTATTTATAGTCTGGTTAATACATTTTAGTGAGAATTACTCATAAACATGGATGGCAAAAAAACAATAACAAAGACCTGAGCAACATCAACTTCGTTCTATCTTTAGTCTGATGGGTAGACTTTAGTGAGAACTACTCATAAAATTGGCGTGCTAAATCAATAACAAAGACCTGAGTGACGTCATTTTCGTTCTACCTGGATTCAGTAGTCTGATGTCACGCCGCCCGGCTACGGCGGCCATCTTGGTTCTCAACATACGGGCGCCGCCATTGTTCCGATGGTTTAGAGCGAGTGTTTCTAAGTTACCATGCGTCATTAGGAAGGAAGTGACGTTACGACTGTTGAAGAGTATCATATCAATCAGACTAAAACGTTCACGGTTATAAACTGTTTTCATGCATACACCTACAATTTCTTACTTAGCGGATTTATCACAAAACAGGCCTCGATCTCGTGATCCGGCAATGGCCAGATGATATTCCCCATTTCCACTAATAATTGGATTCAGTAGTCTGATGTCACGCCGCCCGGCAACGGCGGCCATCTTGGTTCTAAACAAAGAAAATCATTACTTTTTATTCTTCAAGCTGGCTAGAACTTTTCATATGTCTTGTGACCAGAATGTGTAAAAGTCAAAACATGGTCACATTTATGGGTTTTTTTCCCCTCTGGATACGCTTTTATGCTCGCCGGAGAAATATTTCATACTGCGCCCGCCATTGTTCCGATAGTTTAGAGCCAGTGTTGCTAAGTTACCATGCGTCATTAGGAAGGAAGTGACGTTACGACTGTTGAATCCTATTGTGAGGACCACAGAGGATGACCAGGATAAGCTATTTTTATACTCATCTCCTATATTATAATACATACTTATTGCTTGCTTATCTTTTGATACCGGAGTCCGGGACTAAAGCCTTTTGCTACAAATTCAGATCTCATTTTTCTTTCTGATGATCACTGATCAGTTTCTTCGATTTTTTCTTTCTTTCGTTCTTTCTTTCTTTCTTTCTTTCTTTCTTTCTTTCTTTCTTTCTTTCTGTTTTTTTTTTTTTTTTAATTTTTCTTTTTGTAAAGCATCTCGGGAACCAGTTTTGTCCAATTTTAAACCTTTTTTTCCCTTCTCGCAGATGACGTAGGGTACTTTGCACACCAATTTGCATGTGACCATATTATAATGATATGCAGTGAGAGTGTTTGGGTTGGTCTTATCCTTGGATTTCAGTCCAGAGATTATATTATTTGTAATAATGGAGTATATTTCTGGGTCCAAAGCGTTGTCAGTCGGACATTGATCCTGCATTTTAGGGTTGATCTGAACATTATACAGGGAGGTAATCCAATGTAAGCAAGTCACTTTTTTTTATATAGCAATAGCGATAAAATCATCTATACACCAAAACAGCTTGGTAAAATAAACAAAAACAACTGTGTATTGAAAAACAAGATGGAAACAACATTATGGTGCGTCAGCTGGGGTGACTTTGCCTCTTTAATATATTGAACCAGTTCGAATATATTTCGTTTTGTGGTCATAATTTCTGTTGATAAAAACTCAAGACGTTTAAACAGGAAAATGACGACAACAAAGCTGAGATGGCTCAAAATGCTCCAAATACTCTTCAACAGTCGTAACGTCACTTCCTTCCTAATGACGCATGGTAACTTAGTAACACTGGCTCTAAACTATCGGAACAACGGCGGACGCCCGTATGAAATATTTCCCCGACGAGCATAAAAGCGTATCCAGAGGGAAAAAAACCACATAAATTTGATCATGTTTTGACTTTTACACATTCTGATCACAGGGCATTTGAAAAGTTCTAGCCAGCATGAAGAATAAAAAGTAATGATTTTCTTTGTTTAGAACCATGATGGCCGCCATTGCCGGGCGGCGTGACATCAGACTATTGAATCGTATTGACAGAGGCAAAGTTACCCTTAGGGCAAAGTTACCCCAGCTGACGGTACTTAGATAGTGATCTTTGTTTCCAAAAAAAAACGTGTTAGTGTTAGAAGTATGTCTGGGGTAATCGGATTGTTAGCTAGTCAGTAACACTTGGTGGTGGTTGTAGGAATAGAAATGGTTATTTTGATAGTTCTCATTGTCACACTGTCACACATCTTTGTTTACTTTAACTCATCATTCCAGGTGTCGCGGACACATGATTGAACATGTGAGAGGGAGTTTGTTTACAATCTACATTATATTGTAGTTAAGTTTGTTTAGCATTTGCATTTTCGAAGAATATGGTATAGCTTATTGATGACTGCCATTGTGTCTATCCAGTTAGAATATGTTAATCATGGCCTTTAAATTGTTTCAATTTTGGGGTTGTTGAAAAATATCCCTCCAAAATGTTGAATCTACATCCCCCCCTCCACCTCCTCCACATCTTGCAAGATTTGTTAATTTGTTTGAATGTTTTGTTTGTTGGTGGTGGAAATTCAACTGTACGTTTTTTCTTTCTTTCTTACTTTCTTACTTTCTTTCTTACTTGGCTAACAAACTCACAACATTGCCATCTGGAAATATAACGGACCAACACACAAAACTGTGTGTAACCTTAAACGTTTATAGTCTGATTCAGTTTAGTGAGAATTACTCACAAACATGGATGGCCAACCAAAAAAAAAAAAAAAGACAACAATAACCAATACCCGAGTGACGTCATCTTCGTTCTATCTATAATTTGTCAACCAAAACACTTATATCCGATGCAAAGTGAATCAATTTAACCTTTGATGTTTTGCGTTTAGCCAAAATGCTCACAACATCCGCCAACCGGATATAACCTACCAAACACACAAAGCTATGTTTAACTTGAACGTTTTGAAGACGATTTACGTACATTTGAAGTTCATATTATTTATCAGACTAACGTAAGGGTTCACAGAGCGCCACTACTGCAAAACGGATACATTTCAGTGTTTACTTGTACACATTTCCCAGATTGTACATTTAGTGTGCAGAGTCCTTCATTTTTAGTTGTTATTCATTATATTACTAGCTATGAGAACATGGGACAATATATATATTTTTGCCATTTGATCTCTGTGAGTAAATCGAGGATTGGATTAGTCTTGACATATTGTTCTCTGATTGTGTTGACTTTGTAATAACCTTCCTTACTTCCAATGTTGTTTCCGTTCGAATTGTACCTTTTATGAATTCCATTGGCATGTACACTTCACAGGGGTGCAGCCAGGTTACACATTGTTTTGTGTGTTGGTACACCTTATCCGGTTGGCGTTTTTTAGCAAGGCGCATAGCATCAGTAGTCCATCCAACACTAATCAAACAAATGTGATATTTTTAAAAAGAAGAAGAATGGCACTTTTAAACTGTGCGAGAAATGTATTTCAAATTCAATAGGATTCAATAGTCTGATGCCACGTCCGTCCAGCAACCAGCAGCTTGGTTCTAAAAAAGAAAATCGGTACTTTTTATTCTTCATGCTGGTTTGAACTTTTTCACATGTCATGTAATGAGAATGTATAAAAGTCAAAACATGATCAGATTTATTACGTTTTTCTCCTCTGGACACACATTTATGCTCGTTGGAGAAGTATTGCATACGGGCGTCCGCCATTGTTCCGATAGTTTAGGACCAGTTGCTAAGTTACTATGCGTCATTACGAGGGAAGTGACGTCACGACTGTTGAAGGCTATTCTGAACCAAGTGCCGGCAGTTTTAAAAGACCGATATTTCGAGGGGGGGGAGGAGACTTCCGCTAACGGCAGATTCGCGTGGTCTGGAGTATCTAACAGATAATACACGAGTTAGAAGAACGGTTTGGTTTTCACGCTGTAGTCATAATAATATGATAGTCTTTGTTAATGTGGTGTGCGTCATTAAATCATGGGCAAATATTTGCAACCGACAGCTTGCAGTGTAGGCTGGCCTAGTTCGGCAAAACAGCATTTGATCACATCGATCAGAAAACATTTCATTCATTTCAAATCTCATCAACCAAAATCAATAGAACAGCTTCTAACAATATTTTTTTTTAATTTCTCATCTCGGCGCAAAAAAAAAAAAAAAAAAGACACCAAAAAAAAAACATCAACTCTCAAACCTGGGACTTCACGAAGTCTCAGGTTTGAACGATTTTGACAAGTTTGGAGGATCATTCTTGTCGATCGATATAATTTGAAGGGCCCAGTTTTCTGGGCCAAATTTGAGATCTTTGTTTTGTATTCAAAGCATAGCAGCGTGGTCGGGTATTTTTGAATACAGTAGTTGGGAACAGGTACATGTGTATATGTAGGTGTATTGGTAGTAAAGTGGTAGTCCACAACTCTGTTGTCTGGTGGCAATCAGGAACTCTTAGGTTCAATCCCCAATCGGGGAAGGATAATTTCTATTCCTGAGGTTTTTCTATTCGGATTTCAACTTGTGGTTTGGTGCTTGTGAAAGATTTACGTATTGAATTGTGTTATAAGGAAGTCTATACTCTCTCTCTCTCTCTCTCTCTCTCTCTCTCTCTCTCTCTCTCTCTCTCTCTCTCTCTCTCTCTCGCTTTCTTTCTTTCTTTCTTTCTTTCTTTCTTTCTTTCTTTCTTATTTTCTTTCTCTCTCAAATGAGGTACAGGGTATTACGTCACGAGTTGTTGTTTTTTTAATGCTAAAAAATACACGTGTTTTTCCATCTATCTATCTATCTACCTCTGCCTGTAATTTACTAACTCTCTCTCTCTCTCTCTCTCTCTCTCTCTCTCTCTCTCTCTCTCTCTCTCTCTCTCTCTCCCTCCCTCCC
>NC_088368.1:2503452-2525952 GCF_034508935.2 Berghia stephanieae | reverse complement strand
ATAGTTTATAATTATTAACAATTGTCAAATACCCAATATTAATGGTCTTACATGATAGTTATAATCAAATGTATTATAACAATTGTCAAATACCCAATATTAATGGCTACATGTAGTTATAATCAATATTTAAAATTGTCAAATACTGTATTAATTCTACAATTATCAAATGTAATACAATTAAATATTAATGGTCTTACATGATAGTTATAATCAAACTGTATTATAACAATTGTCAAATACCCAATACTAATTGGTCTTACATGATAGTTATAATCAAACTGTATTATAACAATTGTCAAATACCCAATATTACAATGGTCTTACATGATAGTTATAATCAAACTGTATTATAACAATTGTCAAATACCCAATATTCAATGGTCTTACATGATAGTTATAATCAAATTGTATTATAACAATTGTCAAATACCCAATAATTAATGGTCTTACATGATAGTTATAATCAAACTGTATTATAACAATTGTCAAATACCAATACTTGACAATGGTCTTACATGATAGTTATAATCAAACTGTATTATAACAATTGTCAAATACCAATATTAATGGTCTTACATGATAGTTATAATCAAACTGTATTATAACAATTGTCAAATACCCAATACTGACAATGGTCTTACATGATAGTTATAATCAAATGTATTATAACAATTGTCAAATACCCATAATAATGGTCTTACATGATAGTTATAATCAAACTGTATTATAACAATTGTCAAATACCCAATACATGACAATGGTCTTACATGATAGTTATAATCAAATTGTATTATAAACAATTGTCAAATACCCAATATAAATGGTCTTACATGATAGTTATAATCAAACTGTATTATAACAATTGTCAAATACCCAATACATTAAAAGGTCTTACATGATAGTTATAATCAAATGTATTATAACAATTGTCAAATACCCCAATATCTAATGGTCTTACATGATAGTTATAATCAAACTGTATTATAACAATTGTCAAATACCCAATACTCAATGGTCTTACATGATAGTTATAATCAAACTGTATTATAACAATTGTCAATACCATACTCAATGTCTACATGATAGTTAATCAAATGTATTTACATTGTAATACATACGAATGGTCTTACATGATAGTATAATCAAACTGTATTATAACAATTGTCAAATACCCAAATATGCAATGGTCTTACATGATAGTTGTAATCAAATTGTATTATAACAATTGTCAAATACCCAATACAATTGACAATGGTCTTACATGATAGTTATAATCAAGCCCTATTTTTAAAATTATTTGTTTATTTTAAAGAAGAAAAACATTGATTGCTTCCCCAGACCCAAAGGAGCTTTACCTCAGCGGTGACCTTAAAGACACCAAAGATTCTACATCGTCTTCCTCTGACTCTGGCATCTCCAACCTCGATGACGTCGCCGACTTTGACCATGTCTCAGACATTCACCTGGTGAGTTGACGTCTTTCACCGACTTGCCAACCAAAAACAAAAAACAAAAATTCTAACAGCATTTTACAGACCTTCTTACTTGAAAATGTATCAATTCGTTGATTTTAGGCGTTAAAAGTATTTGTCATTTTAGTTAATATTTTTGATCAACAATTTTCCCTCACAAAATGATTAGATGACACTTCAAAATCCTTAAAATGATTCACTGTTGCATCAACTTTCATTTTCAATAAGTTTGAATGACTCAGGGATGGCCTTGAAGTTCTGAAAATGGAGCCAAAATTTTGTAATTGTTTGTTGTGGTTTTTTTATTTTGTTTGTTTCAGTGGTGATGATTTTCATCAGATCCGCTGAAATCCACGATTTTAAGAGTCAGAGTAGGAATTTCCTTTTTAAAAATGAATAATAACGTGGAGTTGAATGTAAGCTTCAATTTAATTACAAAAACAGATCAAATGAACGTTTCGGGTTTCCCCTTTATCAACAGAACAGGATGATTGAAACACCACAGATGAATGAGATGATGTGGTAGTGGCGTCATCTCATTCATCTGTGGTGTTTCAATCATCCTGTTTTGTTGATAAAGGGGAAACCCAAAACGTTCATTTGATCTGTTTTTGTAATTAAATTGAAGCTTACATTCAACTTCACGTTATTATTTATTTCTTCGAGCTTCGAGCAGCAACATTTACACTTTTTAAAAATGGCATTTTCCCCAAGCAACTTTTCTGGCTGTAAGAGAATTGATGTTTGGTGCAACAAACAGGTGCAGTTTCCCACTCTCCAAAAGACAACTAGACTATCAATGATAGTTTATTCCCACGAGTGCTCTAAAAGGGGAGGGGGGGGGGGGGAGTGCATTAAAATGAGGCTTACAATCCCTAGAGAAATCGCCTATGCAGATGATGTAGATTTTATTGGATCAACACCAGCAAATATAGACATCATACAAAATACCCTCATGAAATATAACCTCCAAGTCAATGCCAATAAAACCGAATTTACAACAATATCGAGGAACAAAGAGGAATGGAAAAGAACAAAGAAAGTCGGCTCACTAATTGGAGACACCGAGGATGTACAAAGAAGAAAAAGCTATCAAACGCCGCACTCAGTACACTCACCAATGTATGGATTAGAGGTGACAAAATAAAGAGAAAAACCAAACTGAAACTGTACCGTGCTCTTGTAAAACCGGTACTTCTGTATAACTGCGGCACTTGGGCGTTGACAAAATCCGAAGAAGAACATCTGGATGCCTTCCATCGCACACAGCTAAGAAGGGTACTGGACATCAAATACCCAAAAAATATCTCAAATGAATCACTCTATAAGATCACAAAAGAAAGACCAATCTCCCTTGACATTTTACAACAACGATGGCAACTTTTCGGTCACATACTACGCAGGGACAAAAACATACCAGCTAACCAAGCCATGTCGGGATATTTCCAAAAACACGGGAACCTTTTCAGAGGAAGACCGATCACAACACTCCCTGTGATCCTAAACAAAAACCTCACAACACTTGGACAAAGAATTAGTCTCATAACGGCAGGGGACCTTGAAAATCTGAGAACCCTAGCAGAGGACCGGCAATATTGGAGACACCTCACACAGGAAATACTGGAAACAGCCAAGGCGGCCCGATCTTTCGGTCGAGACGCGAAAGGCATCTAAGTCAAGTAAGTCAAGTTACAGACAATTATTCGTAATTGTCCTAAGGTTGCCAATTTTCCGTATATTTAAACCCTCAGTATATCTTCCAATCACCTGTTGAACTGAAAATAAGTAAGTACATAATGTCTTTTCACTGGAGTTTAACACTCGTAATACTCTTCAAGAGTCGTAACGTCACTTCCTTCCTTATGATACATGGTAACTTAGTAACACTGGCTCTAAACTATCGGAACAATGGCGGACGCCCGTATGAAATATTTCTCCGGCGAGCATAAAGGGTATCCAGAGGAAAAAAAACACATACATTTGATCATGTTTTGACTTTTACACATTCTGATCACAAGACATATGAAAAGTTCTAGCCAGCATGAAAAATAAAAAGTAATGATTTTCTTTGTTTAGAACCAAGATGGCCGCCATTTCCGGGCGGCGTGACATCAGACTATTGAATCGTATTGGGTTGGTCGATGTGTTTGCAGAAAAGTTCATTAAACTTTTTGCCTCCTGAGTTGGCAACCCTGTTGTCTTCCCATCAGCTCTGTTGTTTGTTTGTTCCTAAAATGTATGTATTTATAAATCAACGGACACCCTTTCCATTCCCCAGGATGCCGAATTCAAGGACTTGGACTTTTCTTTTGACATTGACTCAGTCATCAAGGAGGAGAACATCCTTGTGGACACGCCTTCCAGACTGGAGGATTACGTCTCTTCTCTTACCAAGGAGGACGTCCAGTCAGACAACTACTTTCAACATGGTTAGTTCTTCTTCTTCTTCTTCTCGTATGCCTTTATTCTACCTGAAGTCCCGTTTCGTCTATTTGAGTTCTTCAAGCGGGCCGAAAAGTTGGGGTTTTTTTATGTATAGAGGTTGCAGAAGGCCATATCTCTTCTCTAAGGGTTGTGTATTTTCTGCATCTCTGCAGTTTTCGCTCTGTATCCTTCTCCTCACCACATGAGCAGATTGGTGACTGTTATTTTCATGCTCTGTGCATATGCTTTTTATTAACCTGGGTAGTCAAAGATGCAGTCTCTGGACTTGGTGTTTACCTCCATTTCTCTAGTGTTAAACTGACAGTTGAGTTCGGTTGTAAATTTCATTTTCAAGAAAACTGAAGTTTGGAAATGTTTGAAATTTACATCAAACAATTATCTATATGAAATTTAGATTTTGTCAAGTTTTTTATTTTTTTATTGATATGAGCAAAAACTTTTTTTTTATTTTTTTTCTGTCAAATTTTGACATTTTTTACTTTAAAAAAATAAAATAGGCCAAATTTCATAATTTATAAATAATACATTTTTTTGACTGTATCATTTTTTAAAATGTGAGAATATGTGTATTTTGTATACGCAAGTGATATACATGTGACTATGCATAACTTATTGTGATAAATTGCTTTGAAAATAGGAAAAAATCCAAGATGGTCACTGTCTATGTCTGTTTTCATAGCAACCACCAATTTTTTGTCACAAACAATTGTCAATTTGTTAAAGACTGTCCAGTTATATTTTGCAATATTACAGAATTCTACCATCAAAATTTAGATATTTTAAAATTTCAAATTTATAGCTATTCTTCCTCTCTCATTGTTTGATTGTTACTCTTAAATCTTACCAGATAATTTTTTGTTTGGCACTGATGGCAACATCCTGGTCAAGTCAGAGCCACTCTCCCCATTATCATTATCAGCATCCTCCTCACCCTTCGCTGACGGCAACAGTGACCTGACTCTAATTGACAATGAGCTCTGCAATCTCCAAGAGCATCCCATCTCCCCCGATTTCTATACAGTCTACGACGAGGGATCCCGACTGGACTCAGACTCGTCTGTCATACTGTCTGGTGGCTTGGACCAAAATCAAATACAACAGCAACAGTTAATTCTGCAACAGCCAGGGTCTCAACAGATGGCACAGTCACAGCAACAACAACAGATGTCAGTTTCGCTCACGTCGCATACAACAACTTTACCATACTCTCCTCAACATCAACACAATTTCAAACACGGATGTATCATCCAACCTGAAAATACCAAAAGAAAGAGTTCAATATCAACACTTCCCCATCCGTATTCAGTTTTGCCTGCCACATCCTTATCACCGTCTGGTGCCTCGTCTCCCGTATCATCGCCGTGTTCACCAAATTCCTTTCCTGGTCAAGTGGTCATCTCATCAAAGTCCATCGCCACCATTGTCCCCGCACCAAATTTCACGCAACACCAAGCATCGTCATTATCATCATCAAATACGTCGTCATCATCACCCTCCACCACTCACAAAAACATCCTGGTTCTCCCACGACAGATAAAACAGGAAGTCATTCTGTCTCCATCATCGTCGTCGCCGTCGTCCCCTATATCACCGTCATCTTTATCGCCTCCCCTATTACCCCAGACATCATCAACATCCCCGTCAACCATCTCCATCATTCCAATGGGTGCTGCCTCATCAGCCAAGCCATCAGCTGCCATCAATCTCAATGTCATCCTCAACAGCAAGAAGAAGATCCAACCCAAGCCAGGCCTTGACAATGTTGGTGAGTAACTGTGGGTGGGGTTCCTGGCCTCCCATAGTGGGCAGGGAGGCACTTACTGTGTCTTCTATCCCCTTATATCTGTCTTCCAACTCACTCTCTGTCTTTGTCTTGGAATGAGATCACTTGGTTTTGTCCTGGCCCTGGCCGGATACTCTAGCAGAGAGGGAAACAGTCAAATGTATAGTTCGTTTTGGGAGATGATATTTTTTTCCTTGTAAATCATCTCTCTGTTATGCATTGTATTATGTTTTCTTTATGTTATATACGATTTGTAAAACATTTGAGTGTATTCCTCTTAGTGGGGACCCGTGCTTGTGTCTGGATGAGACTTTTTGTGATCTCAAACTAAGTACTTTGATAGTGTACTCTTGGAATCTACATCTGTTCCCTATTTGAACCAATTCCCCTTTATCTGCCTTATTCTTGGATGCTTTAATTGTAATTCTAGAACTTTGTACTATCCCATTTTCTTCCTTTTTACTGGCGCTGATATGACCTTAATGTGTTGCAAGTGCCGTAAAACCCTTAAAAACAAAAACAAAAAAACAAAACGTATTCTTACACACTCTCGTTCATTGTACGCATTTTGAAGAGGATCATAGGCATAATTATATTTCTATTATTTTGGCATTTTAACAGTCATACACTCATTTAGTGTACTTAAGCACTTTCAAGTTCATTATACTTTTATCTTCCATTGCCATATCAGATTAAATGT
Source organism: Berghia stephanieae (assembly GCF_034508935.2). Lineage (NCBI taxonomy): Eukaryota > Metazoa > Mollusca > Gastropoda > Nudibranchia > Aeolidiidae > Berghia > Berghia stephanieae. The sequence goes on along the minus strand of NC_088368.1, from coordinate 2,519,549 downwards.
GGATTTTGGTAGTTGATACTATTTTTATATAGTTTATAAAGAGATTTATTCATTAATTGTCTCCTTCCCAGCCATTTTCAGGATTTTCCTTAAAACTTCAAACCCAACTAACACAAAAATAGGTTTTTTTATCACTCAAACACAATAGAAGTAAGTTCTTGCAATAAATAATTTCTTTAGTAAAACATGCTCTACAACACACTGTTCATTTTCTTTAAATTTTATTGTTTACAAAAGAAATTTGAATAAGAAAAATGTTGGTTGTATCTTAATACATGGGACGATTTTCCTATAGTTGGTAAGGAAAGGGTTAAACTAAGTAATGATATACATAATATTGCTAGTATGGTCTAATTGCCCATTATCAAATAGAGGTCTGGTTATAGTTTTTGAAGTATTGGACGCATTTTTCCCAAATCTTGACTCATTTCGGCTCTCCATTGTACACACATTTACATGGGTCAGGGTTGGCAGCACTGAGGACAGACATCCCTACTGTCATCACTGAGGACAGACATCCCTACTGTCATCACGGAGGACAGACATCCCCTACTGTCATCACTGAGGACAGACATCCCTACTGTCATCACTGAGGACAGACATCCCTACTGTCATCACTGAGGACAGACATCCCTACTGTCATCACTGAGGACAGACATCCCTACTGTCATCACTGAGGACAGACATCCCCTACTGTCATCACTGAGGACAGACATCCCTACTGTCATCACTGAGGACAGACATCCCTACTGTCATCACTGAGGACATACATCCCCTACTGTCATCACTGAGGACAGACATCCCTACTGTCATCACTGAGGACAGACATCCCTACTGTCATCACTGAGGACAGACATCCCTACTGTCATCACTGAGGACAGACATCCCTACTGTCATCACTGAGGACAGACATCCCTACTGTCATCACTGAGGACAGACATCCCAACTGTCATCACTGAGGACAGACATTCCTACTGTCATCACGTCATGTCTAATGTGATCTGAAGATAGCTTTTACTTTCTTCAACCCTTTCTTACTCCCTATAGGACACTCATCGCATTCACAATATAAACGTATATTTTGTTTTGTTCCTCTTTCTTTCTTTTTTTTCTTTTTTTTTTTTCTTTTTAAATATATTTTTATTTATTTGGTTTGTTTTGTTTGTTGTTTTTCTTTCAATCCCATCACATCAATGATTTTTCCATCCTCTGACAGCCAACCCCAGCCAGTGGATCAACTCCCACCAGGTGCCTTTGACTTCCCAGGCCATCCCAGTCGCCGCAGGGCCTGCCATCATCTCCACCACTGCCCAACCCCTTATGACAGCTGGCAACGCTGCCCTCACCTCCATCACCGATGTAAGAAAGAACGGGGGGGGGGGGAGGAATCTGATCAATTTTTAACCCTTTACAGGCATGCTTTGATTTTAGCTGAGCTGCCAACTTGAAATTTTAAAAAGTTCGTAGTTTCCATGAGAAAAACAAAGAAATGTCACCGTAAATAGCTCCAGAAATAAATAATTTGACCTCAGCTTGATCAGAAAATGTTCCAAAGTCCTAATTTTGGGGTCCTCCTACCCAAAGTCCTAAATATGGAGTCCTCCTACTCAAAGTCCTAATTGTTGTTGGAGACAAAACAAATTGTAATATTACGAATTTTTCAGGGCACTAGTCAGGTGTGATTTTACAGTGCTGATGGTTTTCCTGGGATCCGCGGAAATCCGCGATTTTTGGAGTCGAGAGGAGGAATTTCCTCCTTTTAAATTACATTTTCTCGAAACAATATGCTAGCAATGAGAGAGTTGATGTGTGGTGGAGCACACAGGTGCAGTTTCCCACTCTCCAGAAGTTAGCTAGAGTATCAATGATAGTCTATCATCTCAATTGCTCTAAAAGTGGGGTTTAGTGCAGTAAATATGGGGCTTAAAGGCAATCGTTCAACATTTTCCTACTTTTTCACTTTTTGTCACCATCAGCACTGATTTGAGTCAAACCCACATCTTCCTGTCCCCTTGATGAGATAGCAGTGGTGTCAACCTTTAGGAAAAAATGCTGTTTTTTTTTAAAATTTTATCTGGTCATTAGCACAGTTCAGTTGTTCCCTGCAAGACCATGTATTAGTAAGCATCTTTTGTTGTTGTAGCAGGGGACACAGCCAGGCTGTTAATTAAAAATAATAATGTGAAATGCGATATGGATCACCCATTTTGATGCATGCCACGTCTGAAAAATTTCATTTTTTGATGAATCAGTTATTATTATTATTATTATTATTATTATTATTATATTATATTATTATTATTATTATTATTATTATTATTATTATTATTATTATTATTATTATTATTATTATTATTATTATTATTATTATTATTATTATTATTATTATTTATTATTATTATTATATATTATTATATTATTATTATTATTATTACTATTATTATTGTTGTTATTATTATTACTATTATTATTATATATTATTATTATTATTATTATTATTATTATTATTATTATTATTATTATTACTATATTATTATTATTATTATTATTATTATTATTATTATTATTATTATTATTATTACTTTATTATTATTATTATTATATTATTACTACTATTATTATTATTATTATTATTATTATTATTCAGGGCTGAGAATCTTCCGCCTAAATGGTGGTTTATCTCCACCCATCACCATCACTATTCCGCCTTTTAAAAAGGCTCACCACAACCACTACATCAACATCCCTATCACCACTACTTTTACAACCACCACCTGTACTACAACAACCATCACATCATCATTCCTATCACCATTACTACTACAACCACCACCACATCATCATCCCCCACCACCACTACTACTACCTACAACCACCACCACATCATCATCCCTACCACCACCACCACTACAGCTACAACCACTACTACTACAACTACCATCACATCATCATCCCTACCACCACTACTACAACAACCACCACCACATCATCATTCCTACTACCAATACAAATACATCCTCCACCACCACATCATCCCAACTATCACTACTACAACGACTCCACATCATCCCTACCACAACTATGACAACCACCACCACACCATCATTCCCAACACCTCTACAGCTACAACCACCATATCATCATCCCTATCACGACCCTACTACAACCACCATCACATCATCATCCCTACCGCCATCTTTTCTTACTACTACTACAATATGTTGTAATTACACTCTCAACTTTTGGAATTCCTCCAAGTGGTGTCAGAAATTATTGCGAGACAGATTTTTGATTGCATCTCAGTAAATTTTTAATGAAATTCAAATTTCTACGTTATTGTCGCATAGATAGGTCTTGAACTCCATTTTTGTGACCAGTCATTCTCACCCCTGATCCATCACCATCTCTACCACAAATACCACCACTACGACAGCAACTATCACATCATCATCAGTAACACCATCTCCACAACCACATCATCACTGCCCTCATTGTAATCAGTACCACATCTAGTGCAAGCACCACTACATCATCTTCCTGGTGGGATCTTTTGACTTGCATGGATCAGAGTTGCTTTCTGCCTTTGTCTTGGCTTGATCCTTTTCCTGGCCGGATTCATTGGCACGGAGGGAAACAATAAAATGTATAGTCATTTTTGGGAGATGATATGTTTGTCTTCGTATATCATCTCTCTTTTGTGTGACGTTAGATTTGTTGTTCTACATTTTGTATTTCTCTCACAAGGATTCTGTGCTTGTGTCTTGGTGAGACTTTTAGGTGACCTCAAACTAACTACATTGATAGTTTGATGCTTGGAGTCCGTTTGTGAGCCCTATTTTAACCAGTCACTTTTTCTCTGGTGCTTTTGATGTTACTTAAATCTATATTTTTTTTTACAGCCCCATATATATTTTAAGTGCCGCTGAAATGACCTACAAACATATACGCGTGCACACACAACTCAATAAAGTTCACTCAGTTCTTAAGTCTCGTTAATTTTTCACTTTCATTTTTCTGTACTCATCACTACATTCACTTTGAGATCTCTCTCTCTTCTCTTCTCTCTCTCTCTCTCTCTCTCTCTCTCTCTCTCTCTCTCTCTCTCTCTCTCTCTTTCTCTCTTTTCTTTCTCTCTCTCTCTCTCTCTCTCTCTCTCTCTCTCTCTCTCTCTCTCTCTCTCTCTCTCTCTCGGGTGGGGATCCTGACCTCCCATAGCGGGCAGGGAGGTACATACTGTGTCTTCTATCCCCTTATATCTGTTTTCCAACAACATGCTTTCTGTCTTTGTCTTGGAATGAGATTACTTGGTTTTGTCCTGGCTCTGGCCGGAGTCCTAGCTGGGAGGGAAACAGTCAAATGCATAGTTATTGTTTTGGGAGATGATATTTTTTTCCTTGTAAATCATCTCTCTGTTATGTATTATTATGTTTATTTTGAATGTATAATGTAAGCATTTGAGTGTATTCCTCTTTGTTGGATTTTGTGCTTGTGTCTGGATGAGACTTGTAGGTGATTTCAAACTAAGTACATTGGTGGTATGCTCTTGGAATCTACATCTGATCCCTATTTGTTCTCAGTTCCCCTTTATCTTACTTTTTCTTGGGTGCTTTAATTGTAATTCTAAACTTTTTACTATCCCATTTTCTTCCTTTTTACTGGCGCTGATATAACCTAAATGTGTTGCAAGCGCCGTAAAACCCTTAAAACAAAAAAACAAAAACATCTCTCTCTTCTCTCTCACACACACACACACACACACAATTATTAAAGTACCACTACACCCAGTTCTTTAGCCTCGATAAGTTATCACTTGTCATCGTCATGTACTTAACAATGATACACACACACACACACACACACAAATCAGTGAAGTGCACTCAGTTCTTTAGCCTCGATAAGTTTTCACTTTTCATCTTCATGTACTAAACAATGATACACACACACACAGAGAGAGAGAGGATTCAATTAAAACGTTAATTTCCTGGCAATTGCCAACATGAAACATACGTTAAATTAATATTTCCGATTAACACACACACACACCTGGGTGGGGTTTCTAACCTTCCATATGTCTTCTATCCCCTTATATCTGTTTTCCAACATACTTTCTGTCTTTGTCTTGGAATGAGATTACTTGGTTTTGTCCTGGCCCTGGCCGGAGTCCTAGCTGGGAGGGAAACAGTCAAATGCATAGTTATTGTTTTGGGAGATGATATTTTTTTCCTTGTAAATCATCTCTCTGTTATGTATTATTATGTTTATTTTGAATGTATAATGTAAGCATTTGAGTGTATTCCTCTTTGTTGGATTTTGTGCTTGTGTCTGGATGAGACTTGTAGGTGATTTCAAACTAAGTACATTGGTGGTATGCTCTTGGAATCTACATCTGATCCCTATTTGTTCTCAGTTCCCCTTTATCTTACTTTTTCTTGGGTGCTTTAATTGTAATTCTATAACTTTTTACTATCCCATTTTCTTCCTTTTTACTGGCGCTGATATAACCTAAATGTGTTGCAAGCGCCGTAAAACCCTTAAAAACAAAAAAACAAAAACATCTCTCTCTCTCACACACACACACACACACACACACATTATTAAAGTACCACTACACCCAGTTCTTTAGCCTCGATAAGTTATCACTTGTCATCGTCATGTACTTAACAATGATACACACACACACACACACACACAAATCAGTGAAGTGCACTCAGTTCTTTAGCCTCGATAAGTTTTCACTTTTCATCTTCATGTACTAAACAATGATACACACACACACAGAGAGAGAGAGAGAGAGAGAGAGAGAGAGAGAGAGAGAGAGAGAGAGAGAGAGGATTCAATTAAAACGTTAATTTCCTGGCAATTGCCAACATGAAACATACGTTAAATTAATATTTCCGATTAACACACACACACACCTGGGTGGGGTTTCTAACCTTCCATATGTCTTCTATCCCCTTATATCTGTTTTCCAACATACTTTCTGTCTTTGTCTTGGAATGAGATTACTTGGTTTTGTCCTGGCCCTGGCCAGAGTCCTAACTGGAAGGGAAACAGTCAAATGCACAGTTATTGTTTTGGGAGATGATATTTTTTTTCCTTGTAAATCATCTCTCTGTTATGTATTATTATATTTGTTATTTTGAATGTATTATGTAAGCATTTGAGTGTATTCCTCTTTGTGCCCGGATGAGACTTATAGGTGATCTCAAACTAAGTACATTGGTGGTAAGCTCTTGGAATCTACATCTGATCCCTATTTGTTCCCAGTTCCCCTTTGTCTTACTTTCTTTTGGGTACTTTTTAATTGTAATTCTAGAACTTTTTACTGTCCCATTTTCTTCCTTTTTACTGGCGCTGATATAACCTAAATGTGTTGCAAGCGCCGTAAACCCTTGAAAACAAACAAATAAAACACACACACACAAACACACACTATCATTCCTTCTGTCAGACAAACCTAAAGCTATAAAGTGGATCATATCCTTTTCACATCAGCCATCATTCTCTCTTTTCACGTTCAAGTACACACCTTATCACCACCACTATCATCATCATCATCATCATCACTGCCACTACTACTACAACCACCACCATCGCCACACCATCATTTCATGAAGCACCATCATTACTACAACCACCTCCACCACATCATCATCATCACCATCATTGCCACCACCACCACTACTACATCATCATCATAACACTATCACCATTAAAACAACAATCACTACCACATCCTTACCACCACTGCTACAACCTCCTCCAACACAACAATATCACCACCACAACCACATACATTATCATCACTGCCACCACTACAACAGCCACCATCATATCATTATTACCACCACACCTACCATTCATCTTAATATTTTATACGTCATAAATTGGTTTTTGAACTTTACTTGATTTGAAACAAGGGGTATTAGGATGATTATAGATCTCAATAGATTATATTTTGTTTGCAGAAATTCCTGTTTAAGCATTGAAATTGTTCTGAATTGTTTCTGAAATTTATGTGAGCCAAATTTTAAGTTGGCGTCTCTGGTTAACTTGAAACAATGGGATGTGGGCATTAGTGAATCTGTGAATACGGGAGATGTATGTGGCGACTACCACTACTACTACTACCATCATCACATCATCATCCTTACCACAACTACTGCAACCACCACCACATCATTATTCCTACCACTACCATCAGTACAACCACCATGTTATAATTACACTTTCAGTTTTTGAAATTCCTCCGAGTGATGTCAGAAATTGCTGGGAGACACATTTTGGATTGCATCACAATAAATTTTGATGAAATTTAAATTTATAGGTTATTTTTGCATGGATGGTTCTTGATCTAAGCGCTGAAAAATGTCCTCCTTTTTAGTAACCCGTCATTCTCACCCCTGATTATTATTATTATTATTATTTTATTATTATTATTATTATTATTATTATTATTATTATTATTATTATTATTATTATTATTATTATTATTATTATTATTATTATTATTATTATTATTATTATTATTATTATTATTATTATTATTATTATTATTATTATTATTATATTTTATTATTATTATTTATTATTATTATTATTATTATTATTATTATTATTATTATTATTATTATTATTATTATTATTATTATTATTATTATTATTATTATTATTATTATTATTATTATTATTATTATATTATTATCATTATTATATTATTATTATTATTATTATTATTATTATTATTATTATTATTATTATTATTATATTATATATATTATTATTATTATTATTATTATTATTATATTATTATTATTATTATTATTATTATTATTATTATTATTATTATTATTATTATTATTATTATTATTATTATTTATTATTATTATTATTATTATTATTATTATTATTATTTTATTATAAATTGGTCATTGGTCATCGGCCAACCCCACGCCCGCTCCCCTACGACCTCGATCCTCGCTTCAATTTATCAACACTCGTCCCCATCCAATCTAATCACTTCAATGAGTAATCCTCACCGTTCCTTGTCAAATGTCAACACTGTCCGTGACAGTCAGTATGAAATTAACGACCACCATGACAACAACTCGCAGCAACAGCACTGTCTTGAGCAACAACAACAACAACAACAACAACAACAACAACCTGCACGTAGTGATCATACCAGTTTAAAAATTGGATTACTAAATGTTAGATCGTGTCGTAATAAAACTCAAGACATAATCGACATTATTGAAGATCATAAAATTAATATTTTTGTCATCTTGGAAACATGGCTTAATCATTCATATGATGATCCAATTATGAAAGCAATTACACCCGAAGGCTTTTGTATTAAATCATTTCCACGCATTGGGAGGAAAGGAGGTGGTATTGCAATTATTTACAACTTGTCACTCTTTGACAAGATATCATTTCACCATGATAATTTTAGAAGTTTTGAATACGCTGGATTTGCCATTCATGAAAATAATTTTAAAAAGTCGTTTCACTGTGTCTACCACCCACCACCAAGCCAACAAAACAAAATATCAACAATTGATTTTTTATCTGAGTTCGGAGAATTTATGTAAATCAATCCATTAACAAAAAGCATAATATTTTTATGGGTGATTTTAACATTGATTATTTCGGAAACAAAAATGAATCGAAAGTATTTCGGGAGATTATTGACACAAACAACTATATTCAATTGTAAGCGGTCCTACAAACAACCATGGCCACACAATAGATCATGTCATTACAGACATTGAACATTCTCTCTCTTCATCTGTCTCAAATATTGATAAATTAATCTCTGACCATCATTTAATTGTGTTTTGCGTTTTATTTCCAATGAAGCACGAAGTAAAAAAGATGATAACATCTCGTAATTTGAAGAATATAAACATGAACATTTTTAAACAAGACCTTGACCATAACGTTAAAAATAAACATGATGCGAATGGTCTCCACGAGTCAATTGTTGGTACGGTGGACAAGCATGCTCCCTTAACAACTAGAGCAGTAAAAGTGAGACGTCACACCCTGGTATAATACCGAAATAAAATTGAATGGATTAGCCAGGAGGCGGGCAGAAAGAAAATGGCTCAAGTCCAGAGATGCTGTCGATAAGAAGCGATACATCGCGGCTAGAAATGATGCAAAAGCCGTCAATTTCAGGGCCAAAAAGAAATTCTATGAAGAAAGCCTCAAAAACGTGGGACGTTCGAGACAATTCTTTGCCTTGACCAAGGAACTGCTGGGACAACAGACGCAACCAGCTCTCCCATCTTTAATCGATCGTGCAGATCTACCAACTCGCTTTGGTCAATATTTTAAAGAAAAAACGGATACCATCAGGAAGGAACTCTCGTCTGAATCGATCCCTACAACATTTGACAAGTTTCATGGTGATTCGTTAACACATTTTTCAAAGATTACTGAAGCTGACTTATGTGATTGCATTATGTCGTCTCCAACTAAAAGTTGTGATTTAGACCCCTTAAATACTGCCATTTTAAAAAAATGCATTGATGTAATTTTAACACCATTTACATGTATTGTTAATAATTCGTTGCAGTCAGGTGCTGTACCAGACATTTACAAAGTTGCTCATGTCAAACCCCTTTTGAAAAAACCTGATCTCGATAAAGAGAACTTAAAAAACTATCGCCCTGTCTCTAATCTTCCTTTTCTCTCTAAGATCTTAGAAAAGCTTGTTTTGAAACAATTACTGTCTCATCTTAAAAATAATTGTCTTGAAGAAAAATTTCAGTCTGCTTATAGGCAACATCATTCGACGGAAACCGCACTTGTTAGGGTTGTTAATGATCTCCTCTCTGTTATAGACAATGGTTCATGTTCTTTGCTGAATTTGCTTGACCTATCGTCTGCTTTTGATACTATTGATCACAATCTTCTTCTCAAACGTCTTGAAATTACTTATGGCGTGTCTGGTGCAGAGCTTGATTGGTTTAGGTCATATTTGTTTAATCGTAAACAGATTATTACGGTGGATGAATATAGATCGGAGGAAATCTTTCTTGATTGTGGGGTTCCCCAGGGTTCAGTACTTGGACCCGTTCTTTTTGTTTTGTAGTTGGCCCTCTGTCTAAAATCATCAGAAGTTTTGGTCTGTCTTACCATCAATACGCTGATGATACGCAATTGTACTGCGTTTCCAATATGAGAAATTTACAAGAAGTATCAGCCAATAGTAAAAATTGTATCCAAAGTGTTAAGAAATGGATGAATGAGAACAGACTGAAACTGAATGATGATAAGACGGAGGTGCTGTATGTGGGGAACAGGAAGTGGAAAAGTGAAACAGATTTGAAGTTGGGGGATGCCTCTATTCAAATTGTTGACAAAGTGAAAAACCTTGGCACATTCTTAGACTCTGGACTGTCGATGGAGCATCAGGTTAATAATTTGGTTAGATCTCTCTTTTTCCAACTAAAAAAGATTGCTTCCATTAGACGGTTCATATCTGAGGATGTGACCAAGCACCTGGTTGTGTCCCTCGTACTATCGAAATTGGATTATTGTAATGCTCTGTTGTTTGGCGTTTCGCAATACAATCTGAAACGTCTTCAGATTGTCCAAAACAGCGCTGCCAGACTAGTATTTATGAAGCGTAGGTGCGACTCTGCCGAACCTCTACTTCATGACCTGCATTGGCTGCCTGTTGAGAAAAGAATTAAATTCAAAGCTTGTGTTTTAGTGTATCGTTGTCTTGAAGGTACTGCCCCTTCCTACCTTTCAGAACTAATTGAAAGATATTCAAAACCCCGCCCCTTACGTTCGGCCAGTGATTCCACAAAACTAGTTGTCCCTCGAATTCGGAAAAATGCTGGAATGAGATCCTTTTCTCATTTCGGACCCTCTATTTGGAACGCCTTACCGCAGAGCATTCGTGAAAAAGAATCTTTGTCTATTTTTAAACGTTCGCTTAAAACATATTTGTTTCGATTTTAGTAGATGGTATGAGAAGCAAGATAGGTTTGGTTTGTGTTGTGTGTTGTGTTGTGTGTGTGTATGTGTGTGTGTGTGTGTGTGCTTGTGTGTGTGAATGAGTATGTTTCAGCCAAAGTAATTTGTAATTTAAGCGCTTAGAGTCTGGTGTCTCGGAGTTATAGCGCTATATAAGTTTTCAGCATTATTATTATTATTATTATTATCATTATTATTATTATCATTATCATTATCATTATTATTATTATCATTATTATTATTATTATTATTATTATTATTATTATTATTATTATTATATTATTATTATTATTATTATTATTATTATTATTATCATTATCATTATTATTATTATTATTATTATTATCATTATTATTCACGTCTTGTTCGTCCTTTCAGTGCAAGTCCATGAAAAGAGCCCAGAGAATCATCAAGAACAGGGAGTCGGCCAGTTTGTCTAGGAAGAGGAAAAAAGAGGTAATCTTTACAACAAGAAATAAATGTGTGATAATTAAAAAATTTATAGGGAATGAGATTAGCGGAAGAGTAGCGTCCATTGATTGGACGTCACCTTACAGAGAGAATGTCAATTTGGTTTTGAAGTGTCTCAAGCCGCTTTCTCCGGAAGCGAGGACGAGAGACGCATGCGCACAACCAACATGACATTCTCTCTCGAATAACTTTTCCGCTGGTGACGTCCAATCAAGGGACGCTACTCTTCCGCTAATCTCATTCCCTATATTGGTGCTATGTATGCTTTTAGCCAAAATACTCACAACATCCGCCAGCCAGATATAACATACCAGCACACAAAACTGTAACTTTAAACATTTATAGTCTGTTTGAAAGAATTTAGTGAGAACTATACTAGTAAAAATGGCTGGCTGAAAACAGTAAAGAGTGGAGTGACGTCAGTCTCATTTCTTCTACACAGATGGTGACATTCATATATCATATTATATCTGAAAAGACTTTAGAAAATACCAAGAAAAAAAATACAATAAATGGAAATAGCATGGCACTGTCAAAATCTCATCCAGGTGAGATTCATATCATATTTCTATTTTAATGCCTTTCAGTTTGTTGTGTCACATGACACAGAAAAATAAAGTTATGTTACTATTTTTGAATTGTCACATTTTGCAAAATTTCACTGTTGAAGCAGTGCATCATCATCATTATCCCCATACTAATCATGATCATCACCACCATCATCATCTTTTTCCCCATACTAATCACGATCATCATCATCACCACCATCATCATCTTTTTCCCCATACTAATCACGATCATCATCACCACCATCATCATCTTTTTCCCCCATACTAATCACGATCATCATCACCACCATCATCATCTTTTCCCCCATACTAATCACGATCATCATCATCACCACCATCATCATCATTTTCCCCATACTAATCACGATCATCATCACCACCATCATCATCTTTTTCCCCATACTAATCACGATCATCATCACCACCATCATCATCTTTTTCCCCATACTAATCACGATCATCATCACCACCATCATCATCTTTTTCCCCCATACTAATCACGATCATCATCACCACCATCATCATCTTTTCCCCCCATACTAATCACGATCATCATCACCACCACCATCATCTTGATGATTATTTGTTTTGTTATTATCTATTCATGTTTGCCTCTCTACTGTGAAGTACGGTTTGTTTCTACGTGATTGATGAATAATATTCAGGATTCAATTCGTGCATGTGTGGTTGTGCACAATTGACACTTGAATATAACTCATCAATAGCCTACGTGATTACCAGTCAGACGGTCTGAGGTTCGATCCCCAGTCGAGGTCGACTGATTTTTTGGGATGTTTTTTTTTTTTTCTTGTATATTTCTTTCTTCCTTTGTCTGGCATCTTTCATACACACTTGTTCAGATCTTTATCTTACACCGGTGCCTGCTCCTGAATTTCTTAATTTGATATTGCCATGGGTGCAAGAGTCCCGGCTACAGCCGGCATGCCGGCCGATTGGATTACCGAAAAAAACGTCGCCGGCTTTTTGCGATTTGAATAGGACTGTGATAGGACACTTATTTAATTTTCTAGTTTATTTTTGTATATTTTAAAATTGTGCAACTTGTGACAAGAAACTTAACAAATTACTGCATTACAACCTTTGGATTAAACATACAACAATTGTGGACTACTATTATGAAGACTAGATGCTGAGAACAAGACTTCAAATGACGAGGAAAGTCTGTGAATCTTGCAGGCTTTTTCAGATTATATGTCTGGTCATAAGTAGACTTGCAGGCTTTTAGAGGTCCAGTTGCTGGCACCCATGTATTTCCTGATTGGTGTTGGGCTGTCCGTCCACCCTTGACCATTCCGTTATATCGTCCATTCAGTTTATGATACAGTATTAGACAAATGAGATGGAAAAATAGATTGGGGAAGTTTAGAAATCAACCTCTTGATTTGATTGGATATCAACCCTCAGACCTTCTGCTGGGTGGGGATCCTGACCTCCCATAGTGGGAAGGGAGGTACATGCTGTGTCTTCTATCCCCCCATACCCGTTTTCCAATTGTTTCCTGTCATTGTCTTGGAATGAGATTACTTGGTTTTGTCCTGGCCCTGGCCGGAGTTCCTTGGCTGGGAGGGAAACAGTTGAATGTATAGTTATAGTTTTGGAAGATGATATTTTTTTCCTTGTAAATCATCTCTCTGTTATGCATTGTATTATGTTTAGTTAACATATTAGATTATATTATATGATTTGAAAACATTTGAGTGTATTCCTCTTAGTTGGGACCTTTGCTTGTGTCTGGATGAGACTTTTAGGTGATCTCAAACTAAGTACTTTGACGATGTGCTCTTGGAATCTACATCTGTTCCCTATTTGAACCAATTCCCCTTTGTCTCACCTTTTCTTTTGTGCTTTAATTGTAATTCTAGAACTTTTTACTATCCCATTTTCTTCCTTTTTACTGGCGCTGATATGACCTTAATGTGTTGCAAGCGCCGTAAAACCCTTAAAAACATAAAACATCAGACCTTCTGATTGGCTGTTCTAGGTATTGACATTGCATCTGAAAACTTGACGCAAACCTGCCTAGTACTACGAAATACGAATTTTTGTCTCCAGCTACAGAACGGCATTCTCCTCTTTGACTCAATAAATCTTGAAAAGAAAAGTTTAGTTCCTCAGAACTTATAGTCAGGACTTTGGAGCATTTTTGGATCATTCTGAAGGCAAATTATTTATTTCTAAAGCTATTTAAAGTATTACAGCACTTAGAGTCTGGTGTCTCAGAGTTATAGCGCTAGATAAGTTCTCAGCATTATTATTTTTAAGCATTATTATTAAAGTGGATTTTTCTTTGTTCCCCTTGGAAACGACGAATTGTTGACATTTCCAGCAGGCAGTTTTGCTGATGTATGTTTTGTCACTGGTGGTCGGTACAATATTGGTTTTCATGTTTCCCTACAGTATCTGAGTTCCCTCGAGGAAAGACTTCAACTGTGCACTGATGAGAATCGTCGTCTTCAGCAGGAAAACCAGGAACTAAAGCAGCAATTGGAGTCTTTACTCACCGTGGTATGTCACATGTCGTTACAATTTTCATTTATTAATAACTCGTACTAAATTCCCCCGCCCCCCACCCCCCCCCCCTATTACATAACATCGTTCCCCACCCCCCACCACCACCACCACCCTGCCTTTAAAATATAATCGTTAGATAAATGAATAAGCCATAAACTTAATCTGTACCTTCTTGGTCATTTATTTAGAGATGTTAAAAGATCAATTAAACCATTGTGCGACTATGTAGTCATGTGATGAAGGTCGCAGAAGGTCCTGGGTTTGAGCCTAGCTCGGCGCATAGTTGAGTCCTTGGAAAAGGCTCTTTACTCACATTCTCTCATGTACTCAGGTGTAAAATGAATACCTGACCGTTAACAGCCTTGTTTCTGTCAGAAAAGAATTGTTATATCGCCTCTCATTCGACTCGCTAAGTTTTGCTGTTGATCAGGGACCCTTTGTAAAGCGCTTTGAGCACATTTAGCGGACATTGCACTATATAAAAGCTCAATTATAAATTTCATTAACTCAGCTCTTTCAACCACCAACACTCGCGTCGTGTTTTGCATGCAGTATCTCATTATACTGTTAAGTCTTAACGTTCTCAAATAAGTATAGCATCATGGTGTATCCTTGTCCCTCTATACCCAGAACATCCAGCTGAAGAACCCCAGTGGTCTGAGTCCTGCCAAGAAAGTCTGCCTTATGTGTTTTGCCTTGTTCCTGGCCATCAACATCTCAGGATTCAGGTAGATATTATTATTATCCAAGTATTACTAAACCATTTGTTTTGGTTGAAAACGGGGGGGGGGTTATGTCTGACAACAAATAGCTAAAAGAGGGCCGGGGGGAGGGGGGATTTTTGTTTGTTTGTTTGTTTTGTTTTTTTTCTGCAAAGGATTTTCCTCTGGAAATATGTTTAAAAATTAATTTTTTTTTAATTTTAAATATATCAAATTAAGAAATTAAGGTCTGAGGTTCAAACCCCAGTCAAGGTCGACTGATTTTTTTGGGATGTTTTTTTTTTTTTTTCTTGTAATTTTCTTTCTTGCTTTGTCTGGCACCTTTCGTATACACTTGTTCAGTTCTTTAGTTTAAATATATAGTTGTATAGTTTCTGTAGGGAGAAGAAGGGGCCTGGATGGTTGTTGACATTTTGTTTCATCTTTAACCAAGAAGTTTAGTCCCCTTTTGCTTTCTATTTGGGCCGCCGCACATTGCAGCAGATTCTTGGGTCGTCTCAGTCTTTTTACTCTAAATGATGGTAAGCCAAATTTCTCCAGGGATGAGCAAGGGGCATCTTATTTTAAGTCGTCCTCCAGAGTCATAAAGCCCTTGGAGACAGAGTTTATTTCAGTTTCTTTAGCGTGAAATGGACAATAGCACTGGCTTGCTACCCTTTGGATAGGATGCTAGTCAATTGTAAAGCAGTGCTAATGGTTTTCCTCCAGATCTAATAGACCCAGCTACCCAATCACTGCTAGGTAGACAAGGAAGAGGGGGGGAGGGGGGGGGGGGGGTCAGAAAAAATATTTCAACTTCACCCGGAAT
>NC_088368.1:2488452-2498452 GCF_034508935.2 Berghia stephanieae | reverse complement strand
TTGTATAGTACTCGGTCTATCAACCTGCTCTACAACCTACAGGTTTTTTTCTTCAGAAAAACGAGTGGAGCAGGCATTTATGTTGGTTATAACAAGAGA
Source organism: Berghia stephanieae (assembly GCF_034508935.2). Taxonomy (NCBI): domain Eukaryota; kingdom Metazoa; phylum Mollusca; class Gastropoda; order Nudibranchia; family Aeolidiidae; genus Berghia; species Berghia stephanieae. Next base: position 2,498,353 of record NC_088368.1, on the reverse strand, counting down.
TGAAGTGAGTAGAAAAGTGCCAGAAGACAATAGAGAATAAAAATTTTTCGCGGCGGTGATGGCGTTTGAACCTGCGACCCTATTGGTACGACAACTCCGCCTGGCCGGTGAGAGTGTGAATCTACCGTATGAGCTATCCACGATTCGTGGATAGCTCATACAGTAGAGTCACACTCTCACCGGCCAGGTGGAGTTGTACCAATAAGGTCGCAGGTTCAAACCCCATCACCGCCGCGAAAAAAATTTATTCTCTATTGTCTTCTGGCACTTTTCTACTCACTTCATCTCAGGTTTTTTTCTGACTGTTTGGTCAGAAAACTCATAGCACATACATTCTTCTTCCCAGGGAGGTACTTGCTGTGTCTTCTATCCCCTTATATCTATCTGTTTTCCAATTGCTTTCTGTCTTTTTCTTGGAATGAGATTACTTGGTTTTGTCCTGGCCCTGACCAGATACCCCTACTGGGAGGGAAGCAGTCTGGGTGGGGATCCTGACCTCCCATAGTGGGCAGGGAGGTACATACTGTGTCTTCTATCCCCCATACCCGTTTTCCAATTGTTCCCTGTCATTGTCTTGGAATGAGATTATTTAGTTTTGTCCTGATCCTTGCCGGAGTTCCTTGGCTGGGAGGGATATACTCGAATGTATAGTTATAGTTTTGGGAGATGATATTTTTTTCCTTGTAAATCATCTCTCTGTTATGCATTGTATTATGTTTAGTTTACATATTATATTATATGATTGGTAAACATTTGAGTGTATTCCTCTTAGTTGGGACCTGTGCTTGTGTCTGGATGAGACTTTTAGGTGATCTCAAACTGAGTACTTTGGCGGTGTGCTCTTGGAATCTACATCTGTTCCCTATTTGAACCAATTCCCCTTTGTCTTACCTTTTCTTTTGTGCTTTAATTGTAATTCTAGAACTTTTAACTATCCCATTTTCTTCCTTTTTACTGGCGCTGATATGACCTTAATGTGTTGCAAGCGCCGTAAAACCCTTAAAAATAAAAATAAAAATAAGGGAAGCAGTCAAATGTATTGTTAGAGTTTTGGGAGATGATATTTTTTGTTTTGTAAATCATCTCTCTATTATGCACTGTATTATTTTTTTGTTTACATATTAAATAGGATTTGTAAACATTTAAATGTATTCCTTTTAGTGGGAATATCTGCTTATGAGTCTGAGTGAGACTTTTAGTTTATCTCAAACTAAGTACTTTGATAGTGTGCTCTTGGAATCTACATCTGTTTCCTATTTGAACCAATTCTCCTTTGTCTTACCTTTTCCTCTACCTTAATTGTAATTCTAGAACTTTTTACTTTCCCATTTCCTTCCTTTTTACTGCCGCTGATATGACCTTAATATGGTGCAAGAGCCGTAAAACCTTTTAAAAACAAACAAAACATCACTCGTAGAAACAAAAAAACATAAAGTAGTTTTTACACGTGTTATCCTCATCACAAGTGTTCAATGAGTTGGACACAGCTAAGGGACAGAATCTCTGACACACTCACATGCCCACTATCAAGATATTTTTAATGTTACATTACTTTCATGAGTGAAGGAGGAAATTTCAATTGTAATCATTGTGTTCACCCCGACATAATACCAGTTTGACTCAATTGGTCTCATATATCTTCAACAGCTGTATGGGTGGGGTTTTCTGACCTCCCATGGTGGGCAGGAGGTCACTTCCTGTGTCTTCTACACCCCTATATCATCTGTTTTCCTGGTTGCATTCTGTCCTTTGTCTTGGAATCTACATCTATGCTCTATTTGAACCATTCTCCTTTGTCCTACTTACCCTCTGGTACTTTCCAATGCAAATCTACATTTCCTTTTTACTGGTGTTGAAATGACCTAAAAGTGTCATAAGCATCGTAAAACGTTGAACCGGTTAACAGCTGTGCTCTTGAAAAATGCGTATTAAAAAATTTGATCAGAAAACTCGTCCTTCAAATATCGATCAACCTAAATGAGCCCAACTTGGCCAAAGCTATCAAACCTAAGACCCCTTTGAACGCCCAGATTGGATACTTTTTGCCAAGGTGAGTTTTGTGGGACAGCGTGGCTCATTGGTACAGTCTTTGCTTCGTACCTGAAAGGTACCAAGTTCGAATACCAGCTACGTTGTGTGGCCTTGAGCAAGTCACCTCGCCCTAGCTCAGTTTGTGGCTCTGCATTAAGGCTGACGCCTGGGTTATTCTTGTATTCCATTGGAATAGAGCCTAGAGACAAATTTCCCCTATGGCATGAATAAAGGGATTTTTTTTTTTTTTAAATTTTTATTTAAATCAATCGATATTTGCTGGACACGTTTTGTGACCAAATTTTTTTTTAAAATGTTTTCCAGAGTAGGGGAGTTAACTGGTAAAAAAACAAAACCATTTGAAGACCTGGAAGGGACGAATGCAATAAATAGTGTGATGATATCTCTATAAGAAATTGGTGGTTTAGCCCCAATATGGGACAGGTGTAATTTATGTTGTTTTTTAATTTTTTTCTCTATTTGAAATATTTTATATAATATATATATAACAAATGCACATATATCTTTATTATTTTGTGATATATTGAATTTATAATGAGTGATGAATTTAACTTGAAAAAAAATAAATTATGTGAAATGTTAGGTAGAACAGATTCAAAGGCTATGCCAGGGATTTTTTTTATTTGTAACAGTTTATTTATTTAGCCTTGTGAAGACGACATATTTGACAAGCAGTCTAATACAATGAATGAGTTGTAAATGTTGACACTGAATGAGTTGTAAATGTTGACAATGAATGAGTTGTAAATGTTGACACTGAATGAGTTGTAAATGTTGACAATGAATGAGTTGTAAATGTTGACAATGAATGAGTTGTAAATGTTGACAATGAATGAGTTGTAAATGTTGACACTGAATGAGTTGTAAATGTTGACACTGAATGAGTTGTAAATGTTGACAATGAATGAGTTGTAATGTTGATAATGAATGAGTTGTAATGTTGACAATGAATGAGTTGTAAATGTTGACAATGAATGAGTTGTAAATGTTGACAATGAATGAGTTGTAAATGTTGACAATGAATGAGTTGTAAATGTTGACAATGAATGAGTTGTAAATGTTGACAATGAATGAGTTGTAAATGTTGACAATGAATGAGTTGTAAATGTTGACAATGAATGAGTTGTAAATGTTGACAATGAATGAGTTGTAAATGTTGACAATGAATGAGTTGTAAATGTTGACAATGAATGAGTTGTAAATGTTGACAATGAATGAGTTGTAAATGTTGACAATGAATGAGTTGTAAATGTTGACAATGAATGAGTTGTAAATGTTGACAATGAATGAGTTGTAAATGTTGACAATGAATGAGTTGTAAATGTTGACACTGAATGAGTTGTAAATGTTGACACTGAATGAGTTGTAAATGTTGACAATGAATGAGTTGTAAATGTTGACAATGAATGAGTTGTAAATGTTGACAATGACTGAGTTGTAAATGTTGACAATGAATGAGTTGTAAATGTTGACAATGAATGAGTTGTAAATGTTGACAATGAATATGAGTTGTAAATGTTGACAATGAATGAGTTGTAAATGTTGGCCCCCCAAGACCTTGTTGAAAATGACATAGAAATGGAATCAATAATGTATAGATAGTATGCCCTTGGCTAAGAAGTTCACAACATTGCCATCCGGAAGTATAACGGACCAACACACAAAACTGTGTGTGTCCATGAACGTTTATAGTCTGGTTAATACAGTTCAGTGAGCATTACTCATAAACGCGGATGGCAAAAAACAATAACAAAGACCTGAGTGATGTCATATTCGAACTATCTATAGAAACAGCTTAGGATTAGGAGTAATCGTCACCTTTCATGGCCTTTATCTCTACTTGAATGGGAGTCAAATCAAATCAGGATGACGTATAGCGCATTCCCTCGGATTAACCATGCTCAATGCGCTTCACACTATGCTTCATTTCTTCCCCCAGCAGGCCATATGGAACCATATATTTCCATTTCATACAGTACCAGTTGCCTGTTAGGCATCCATTTTGTACTAACAGTCTAGCAATATCTTTTCATTGTCAATAGCCAGGTGCTCATTCACACCTGAGTCGAGATTTGCCCAAGCCCTGCTGTGTTTCAAGGCACTGATAAAATATTCAATCTGTTATTTCTTAATTGTCCAATTATCTTCGTTAACCCAAATCTAAAAGTATCATTAACACGTGATGAAAGGAAAACTCCAGCAAATTAAATGATTTTTATATTTATCACCCCAAATGATGACTATAACAAAATACTTTGTAGGAATCTCTGCTGTGATTGAAGTCAATGAAGACATAATATTGATAATATATTCACATAACTGTTGTAGTAATATTGATAATATATTCACATAACTGTTGTAGTAATATTGATAATATATTCACATAACTGTTGTCGTAATATTGATAATATATTCACATAACTGTTGTCGTAACGGAAAACGTATTTGGTCAATAAAATGATTGACAAATGTTCTTTCTTTGATTTTTATAAATATTGATAATCCTTTTCTCTTATATTTCTTTTTTTCCCTTCATAATGAAGTGCATTTTTCTTTGAAGAACCTTTGATGATTATACCAGCAATGTCTGACTCAACCGCTCAACCGTTTTTAAACCAGGCCTGATCCCAATAGCTCAGTTGGTAGTGTACTCGTGTCACATGCCAAGGGCACGGTTTGACCTGTTTGGCTGTCGCGATAGACACTAACTGGGGATACAGGCATTTCAGTGTTGTTGAGATTTTTATAAAAGAATTATTCAAACAGGGCAATTTCCCGTCCATTTTTTCTTTTGGTGTTGTTTTTATTTTTCATAACATTGAATTATTGAGGAGAAAAACACCAGTAGTTAAAATATGGACTTGAGAGATGGGACGAGTCACTTGTGTTCTTGGAACAATCTTGGTATATTATATAAATATATTTTTTATTTTTTTATATAACAGTTGAATCCTAATTTGAATGGAGTTGTGACTGCTTGATGTCCTCGGATGTCTTCTTGAATTCATCATCACACCTTCATAGCACACTGGATTTTATCAATAATTACCATATTTATCCTTTATCTATTTCTCTTCTAATTTCTATCTATTTCTTGTGACCTACTTTCACCTCCAATTATACGACAGGTCAATTATTATCCTGTCGTCTATTGTTATTTTATCTGCACCCAAAACTACTCGCAACTTTTCTTTTCTTTTCTTTTTTTTTTTAATTTTTCATCCTGATATCGTGTGCAATGTTTTGTTTTGTTGGTTTCTTTTTCAACGTTTTAATATATTTAAATTCTGAATGATGTATCTAAGTATATTGTTGTCTCTTTTATACCTTTATAAAGGGTATAAAATTATTACGATTCAATTGTAAATGTTCTTTTTTGCTCTCAAACTGAATTAATAATAATAATAATAATAATAATAATATAGCACTTATACAGTGCATCATCATGACAAAGTCATGCCCTATGCACGTAATCTCAAACTTCAAGCTGGCTTGAAAATAAACTGCTAAATCTAAATATGTCATATTTTTCTTACTGGTTGTCGTCTTATCGTTCTCAAACTTCAAAATGGCTTTATAAATAAACTGCTAAAAATCTAAAGATGACATGTTTTTTATTTTCTGGTTGTCGTTGACATGTTTTTTTTTAATGGTTGTCGTTGCGTTTTACTGCTTTTCATTTTCACCTTTCCTTCTCTCATTCATTCTTTTCTTTTCTATTCCTTTTTTTTTTTTTCCCTAATTCATTCAAATTCTCTTTGTTCATGGTTTACAGATTGACTTAAGTCACTTATGCATGGTGAATTTATTTTTTTATTTTGTTTTTTCATGTTTTAGGATTGGACTGAGTCCCTCTCATTGGGAGTTGAGATGATTTATTTTGCTCAATGAATGTGATTTGTGTCTAGAATTGTTTTTGACATTCTCCAGTTGGTGTTTCATGTCAATCTTATATAATGTCAATTTTGTATAATGTCAATCTTATATAATGTCAATTTTGTATAATGTCAATCTTATATAATGTCAATTTTGTATAATGTCAATCTTATATAATGTCAATTTTGTATAATGTCAATCTTATATAATGTCAATTTTGTATAATGTCAATATGAATCCATTGGTTGTTGGTTTCTCTCATTACAGTTGTATTTTAATTTATGATATATGTTTTGTTTTTTGTTTTTTTGTTTTAAATATATACACTCGAGTATGTTTTCTTTGAACTCATTTTAAAGTACGATCGAATATTTTCCTTATCACTCTTTCATACAAGTTTCCTCCAACTGTTTTGCGTGTCCCAAGGAGTTTGGAGGAAACGTGCTGGAGTGTATTGGATGAAATCCTGACATTGTTGATATGTACATAGAACGGTGAATGGTTTAAATTTGGGGTATTCTTTCTTGGTACACGATGACTTTTTGGTCTGCTTGTAAATGTTATATGAATTTTACTCCTTTATTATATATATCGATGGCCCGTTGATCAAACCTCTGAAGTAGCCTCTTTGCAATACTATACTTCAGAGGTTTGATCAACGGGCCATCGATATATATTATATCATCACACAGAGAAGGCAGGCAGAATGACTCTCTCTCTCTCACATACACACACACACACACACACACAGAGAGACATAGACACTGTCACACTTGTAATGTTTGGTTCACCGATACACATTCCTTTCATAGACATACCATGTTGTTATAGCTTATCCATTCTGACTGATCATCAAGTCATTTCTCTATCCAAATGTTTAGCATTGACAAACTGTAAGTGTAAGATCAGACAGTCGATGACTGGCCATGTCTCACCACAAGTCTGCCAAACTCTGGAAAAACCTTTATTTTAATATTTGGCCAGAAAAACACGTCCTTCAAATATCGATTGATTTAAATGACCCTCATCTTGGAAAAAAAAACTTTCATCAAGGGGGAGTCACAGGTTTTGCCAAGGTGAAGGTCATTTTTTAGTCCAAGGACAATTTTTCAGGCCAAATGTTTAAATACGTGTTTTGTTTTTTTTTCCAAGTCCGGTAGTTGTGCTGTATTATCACGAAGACAAAGATGATCTCTGTATGGAATGAGATTGACCTGCATGGAGCTAGGATTTATTGTTTTTATATTATTATAAATTATCTATTCTATCATTTTGTTGTGATGAATGTTTCCTTCAATAATTTTCATGTGACATTGTGGGGTGATATCATTATTATTTTAAACTATCTATCCTTTTTCATTTATATAATACATAAACAGAACCTGCTCATCTTCTTTTTATTTTTTTTCAACCGTTAATTTTGACTTTTTAAAAATATGAACTCTCCCGAATGATGTAGGATATATGTGGAGTGAATACTGGACGCAATACGATTTCCTCAAACACTCGGTTTCCTCTCAAACTCATTTCGAATGTCCCAAAAAAAAATATTTTTATTCTTTGTACCTTCATTGTACAAGCTACGGTTATCTCAAACCTTTTTTTGCTTGTCTGAAGGTGTTCAAGGAAATTGTGTTTGAAAGCATTTCTGTGTGTGTTTTTTTTAATACAGTCCAAACATGTTTATTGGGACAGCTCGGTTCCTGACAAATCATCCCAATTAAGCGGCCAGGAATTGGAAACGGTATGACTTGTATATAGAAAAAAATTATGTTCCCAATTAAGCGGTGTGCCCAATACCGGCTTTCACTATCTTACTCTATTTTCTTCCAACTTTCTGTGAATTTTGAGTTCGGGAAAGACCATATAATATTTAAATGTCAAAGTTTGTAGGTATAAAAATTATTTTGTTTTAGATTCATTTTAAATAAATGGTTGATTGGTTGAGCTTCTGGTAGGGTCTCTTCATCTTTCTCTCCCCCTCTTTGTTCGTGTGTTGTTTTTTGTTGTTTTTTTTGTTTGTTTTTGTTTTGTATTGTTTTGTTTTTTTTTTGTTTTTTTTAAAGGGGGGGGGGGGGGGGGGTGTTTGGTTTGAGGTTTGGGGGGGGGGGAGATTTTTTTTTTCTTTCTATTTTTAAAATCCAAACTATATTTAACCTTTATTATTAAATTTGATAGAAAATCTTTTGAAGATGTTTTAAACTTGTTACTTATTTAGTTGGGTTTTTTTTTTTTTTTTAATTTTATAAGAATATACAAGTTGATGATCTTGTGGTTTCTATTGGGCAACAATAATGAAAAATGTATTCTATGAATTGTTAATATTATTATTATGGTATCACACTCGAGTAGGCGGGTGGTTGGATGGGAGCATCACCCTTGAATCATATACCTATGATGTTCGCATGGGTGTACGATCCGATAGTGATGTCGTTTCTTCTTCTCTTTACTAGCCTATCCTGCTTCTTTGGTTTGTGATTGTATTTTTGACAGGGGATATTTTTTTTCTGTAAATCTTCTGTCTGTTTGTTCTTGGTTATTTATAATTTAGCTTGTGATATCTTTAGGTTATGATTTTGAGTTACATTTGTACTATTTTTGTTAGATTGCTTGTTTTTTTGTTTCAGCGGTCTCTCATATAACCTCAATTGTGTTGGAAGAGACCTAAAGCAACAAACAAAAACAAAAATAAAAACACTCGAGTAGTGTTTCCTCCAACTGTTTATTTAGCCTGTCTTTGGAAGTTTGAGGAAACCGTAGTGGAGTGGAGATCCATGTCGTTTCTGGTTGTTGGTCATGACGACACGTGATTGGTCAATCCTCATGGGGTCAAGAGGTCATGGATATGGCTCGTACATGGAATGCATGATTCATGTGTTTGTCATGACACGTGATTGGTCAATGACCATGGGGTCAAGGGGTCATGGATATGGCTCGTACATGGAATGCATGATTCATGTGTTTGTCATGACACGTGATTGGTCAATGACCATGGGGTCAAGGGGTCATGGATATGGCTCGTACATGGAATGCATGATTCATGTGTTTGTCATGACACGTGATTGGTCAATGACCATGGGGTCAAGAGGTCATGGATATGGCTCGTACATGGAATGCATGATTCATGTGTTTGTCATGACACGTGATTGGTCAATGACCATGGGGTCAAGAGGTCATGGATATGGCTCGTACATGGAATGCATGATTCATGTGTTTGTCATGACACGTGATTGGTCAATGACCATGGGGTCAAGAGGTCATGGATATGGCCCTTACATGGAATGCATGATTCATGTGTTTGTTTTAGTTGTAATATTATTATGTATTAGTTATTACGTGTTATTGTTGTTTTAATTACACATTATCTATTTTCCGTTTTATTTTCTTCTGCTTCTTCTGTACTCTCATTATGAATCATGAATATGATGTTATCTTTAAATACTTACTGTGTCTTTTTATCAGTTGCCAAATAAAATATGAATCTATCTTAACAATGGTTGATTTGAACTTTGTACACTTTGTCATTTCTATAATCAGATTATGTTTACATATTATATTATATGATTTGTAAACATTTGAGTGTATTCCTCTTAGTTGGGACATGTGCTTGTGTCTGAATGAGACTTTTAGGTGATCTCAAACTAAGTATTTTGACGTGGTGCTCTTGGAATCTACATCTATTTCCTATTTGAACCAATTCCCCTTTGTCTTGGGTGCTTTAATTATAATTCTAGAACTTTTTACTACCCCATTTTCTTCCTTTTTTACTGGCGCTGATATGACCTTAATGTGTTGCAAGCGCCGTAAAACCATCAAAAACAAACATATTCAGGATGGGGTTCTGGGCTCCCATAGTGGACAGGAAGGTCACACACTGTGTCTTCTCTACACCTATATTATCTGTTTTCCAACCGGCTTTTTGGTTTTGTCCTTTCCCTTGACAATGGCTAGGGTTCCTGACCTCCCATAGTGG
>NC_088368.1:2468452-2478452 GCF_034508935.2 Berghia stephanieae | reverse complement strand
ATACATACATACATACATACATACATACATACATACATACATACAGACAGACAGACAGACATACAGAGACAGACAGACACACAGACAGACAGACAGAGATAGACAGAAAGACAGACAGACAAACAGACAGACAGACAGACAGACAAACAGACAGACAGACAGACAGACAGACAAACACATACACTTCACACAGTCACGCCCAGACCTTACTTTCAAATCATGTATAATGCCATTCAAGTCAATGAGCATAATGCCGTACTCTGGAAAAACCCATATTTAAAAATTTGGCCAAAAAAAACTCGTCCTTCAAATATCGATCGATTTAAATGACCCTCATCTTGGCAAAAACTCTCAAACCTGGGACTTCGCGAAGTCCCAGGTTTGAGAGTTTTTGCCAAGATGAGGGTCATTTAAATCGATCGATATTTGAAGGACGAGTTTTTTTGGCCAAATTTTTAAATATGGGTTTTTCCAGAGTACTTCTTCAACACAGTGCATGCATGCGTCACACAGTGGGGGACGGGGGGGGGGGGGGGTAGGTAGGTAGGTACTCACCGCCAGTCTGACAGCGATAAGGTCCTATAAATAGCCATAGGTGGGATAACCATAATGATGACGATGTGATGATAACGGCTTGTGCTATATTATGTAGTGTGTCAGGGCGTGTCCCTTATGTATCTCCTTTACTCACATCACGACATGTGTAGTGAGAGATGTTATCATCATCATCATCATCATCATCATCATCATCATGGTCGCCGTCGTCATCATCATCATCATCATCATCATCATCATCATCATCATCTTCATGGTTGCCGTCGTCATCATCATCAGCATCATCAACAGCATCATCATCATCATCATCATCTTCATGGTTGCCGTCGTCATCATCATCATCAACGTCATCATCATCGTTATCGTCATCATCATCATCATCATCATCATCATCATCATCATCATCATCTTCATCGTCATCACCATCGTCATCATCGTCACCATCGTCTCTCATTCTCTGGTGATGAATAAATTGAAATATTCAGGACTATTTTTGGCATAGGATGCAATAGTCTATTGCGGCTATGTGGTCTTGTGGTATGACACTCGCTTTCGGATAGGAAAGTCCTGGGTTCGAGCCTCGCGAGTTGAGTCCTTGGAAAATACTCTTTACTCACATTCTCTCACCGTACTCATGTGTAAAATGAGTACCTGGCCGTTAACAGCGTTGTCTTTGTCCGAAAAATTGTATTATCGCCTAACAGGCGTTATGTCCCGTCCTACATGTTAAATGTTGCTGTTGACCAGGGACCCCTTGTAAAGCTCTTTGAGCACATTTAGTGGATATTGCGCTATATAAAGCTCAATTATTTTTTTTAATTATGTCACTCCGCCCAGCAACGAGCAGCTTGGTTCTAAACAAAGAAAATCGGTGATTTTTATTCATATGTTATCTCGATATCAATATTCTTCCTTTTCTCAAACTGGTGGGAAATGAAAGCATTTGACACCAAAATCCTGCTCCATATTGAAGGCTTTCCATTATATTACTCGCTGTTTTTATATTATATTGATATCAATATAAGTTGCCAGTTTTATTCCAAATTGGAAATGACACGAAACGAACAATTCCACGAGTCGTTGTTTTTAATGGACTCCAACTTTGATGACGTCACTGTTTTTTTGGCAAGGTGTAGGCTCGAGGTATTCGGTGCTAATTCAACCATTCAAGATTGCGATGGGACAATAAACAGTAACCTTTGAGACTCACCAGTTGAAGTGGCTTATTAAATAATATTCCAAAGTGCCAATTTTTTCATTGATTCTTAAGAGTAGAACCACAAAACAATTGTTGATTTAACCGTGGCCTTCGTAAAGTTATAGCCTGATACTTACCAAAAAATGACGTCAAAATGCCAGTCTTTTGCAACAAAAGAAAACAAATCGTGAGTTGTATTCAATAGTTCAACCAATGAAATAACTTGTTTCCATGAGCTCTACTAACGACAACTCACTAGGCGGTGCAAAAACCAAATAATGACGTCAAACTGCCAGTCCTTTTGGATTTCAGTGTCAGGCTATAACATAACGATGGCTACGATTTAACCCGCTAAAACATGTGCTCTGTATTATGCTATGCGATAAGGTCTTTGCTTCGTACCCAAAAGGTACCAAGTTCGAGTACCGAGTTCGTTTAGTGGATATTGCGCTATACAAAAGCTTGTTGTTAAAGGCATTTAGGGAATACGTGGCCCATTTTAAAACCCTATTACTGATTAGATTTGATTTGTGACAATATAATTTAAGGGGGCCTAGTTAAACAAAGTCGTACATTACACTTTGTATATTCTTTGAGAGTGAAAAAAAGATATTAAATTAAATTAAATTGAGCTGTATATAGCGCAATATCCACTAAATGTGCTCAAAGCGCTTTACAAGGGGTCCCTGGTCAACAGCAACATTTAACATGTAGGACGGGACATGACGCCTGTTAGGCGATATTACAATTTTTCGGACAAAGACAACGCTGTTAACGGCCAGGTACTCATTTTACACCTGAGTACGGTGAGAGAATGTGAGTAAAGAGCCTTTTCCAAGGACTCAACTATGCACCGAGCGTGAGGCTCGAACCCTGGACCTTCCGATCCGAAAGCGAGTCTCATACCACTAGACCACATAGCCGCACATTAAAATGAGCCGCATATTAAAATGAGAGGAATAATAAATAAAAGCAGAGAAGAAAATCCAAAAACATCTATTCCTATTATTGAAATGTTATGAATGGTAGGCCTATTATGTATGTATGAATATGTCTCATTAATGACATCGATGTCACGGTGACATTGAAGGGGAAAGTGTTTAGAGTGGAAGAAGACACTTGGGTCATGTGACAAGATCCCCATCCTCTCATTGGATATCGCGCTGTCTGTCCTCAACCTACAATAACCAGATGACACTAGAAAGAAGAATACTGTTCAACAGTCGTAACGTCATTTCCTTCCTAATGACGCATGGTAACTTAGTAACACTGGCTCTAAACTATCGGAACAATGGTGGACGCCCGTATGAAATATTTCCCTGGCGAGCATAAAAGCGTATCCAGAGGAGAAAAACATAAATTTGATCATGTTTTGACTTTTACACATTCTGATCACAAGGCATATGAAAAGTTTTAGCCAGCATGAAGAATAAAAAGTAATGATTTTATTTGTTTAGAACCAAGATGGCCGCCGTTGCCGGGCGGCGTGACATCAGACTACTGAATCCAATTGTTATGCTGCCATATTCTGGAAAAACCCATATTTAAAAATTTGGCCAGAAAACTCGTCATTCAAATATCGATCGATTTAATTGCCAAGATGAGGGTCATTTAAATCGATCGATATTTGAATGACGAGTTTTCTGGCCAATTTTTTAAATATGGGGTTTTCCAGAATATGGAGTATGTTTTAGGGGTTTGGGTTATGAAGCACTGGAATATCATTGTTTGCCTTTGTGACACTGACGTGAGAAGGGGGGGGGGGGGGAGGGGGGGGGGGCAACCTAAGGACAACCATAGGGAATGAGATAAGCGAAAGAGTAGCGTCCCTTAATTGGACGTCACCTTCCAGAGAGAACGTCAAAATGGTTTTGCGCATGCGTCTCTCTCGTCCTCGCTTTCGGTGAAGTGTCTTATGCCGCTTTCACCGGAAGCGAGGACGAGAGACGCATGCGCACAACCAACATGACGTTCTCTCTCTAATAACTTTTCCGCCGGTGACATCCAATCAAGGGATGCTACTCTTCCGCTAATCTCATTCCCTATTGGAGGACAACTACTGGAGACATTTAATGTTTTTACTCGGAATATTGATATCATGTATGAATTATTTAAAATAGATCTGAGTGGAGGCAGCGACGGTAACTCTCGCATTCTCCGATCTAAGGAGATTTTACCGATAGCCAGTCCTACCTACGACTACAAAAAATCCACAGAACTACGAATAGGATTCCACAGTCTGACGTCACGTCCGCCTAGCAACGAATCGGCTGGCTCTAAACAAAAAAAATCCGTGCTTGGTCCGGGCAAGGAATAATTGGAAAATCGCTCAAAAAACAATTTTTATCTTAAATATGGTCCAGTGTTTTGTACCAGATTGTCTACACCAGTCAGAGAGTCACTCCTGCAAGTTTTACAGATTTCCAAATGGACAGGCAGACAAAAAATTGAAGAAAAAGTGGATCACTTTAGTCAGGTAAGCACGCACGCCTCGTCGAACATTTGATAGAGTTCGTAGTCCAGATCTTGGTCAAGTTCTAGCTTACGTAGACCTATATTTTATGATTAAAGTGTACAATTGCACGAAATTATAAATAAAAATACATTCCAAACTAGGTTTTTATTGAAGTTAAAGCAAAAATGATATCTCAATCGTTTTGAGGCTGATAAACTGAATGAGAGTTAAGTTCTACTGATAGGTGATTTTTTTTTTTAAAGGAGAACAAGAAGAAAGAGAAGAAAATATTTGTTAAAATCTTACTTTAAACTCGATACCTTTATGGCAAAATGAAAATAAATAAATAAAATAACGCAACCTCTCCCACCCCCCCCCCCTCCCCTCACGCAGATCTCTCTCTCTCTCTCTCTCTCTCTCTCTCTCTCTCTCTCTCTTCACACACACACACACACACAAACACACATACTTTCCTCTTTTTTTTGGAAAGTTTCTCTGATTCTCTGCCATGCCTCCCCTCCCCGACAGCCGAGGTGGCAACTCTGTGTGAACAAAGCAAGATGGCGGCAGGGACCTCTCTTCTTTACCTGTGCCCGATTGTTGACACTCCAAAGTTTCCATCACCGCACTGTCCAGTACAGTACTGACTAAAATAAAGAGAAAACGCCAGTCTTGCCACACTCAACCCCAAGATCAACTTTAACTGTGTAAATTTAAGAATTCATATTTTTATATATACCTAGTCAAAATCATCAAAAGAAGTAATGAGGAAGTGCGACATTTTGCTGAATGTGCGATTTCATAAAAGACAGGCGAGAGACCCACCAGTAACCTAGTCTCTTGCACACCTTTGATTTATCATGCATTGAGCTGGTGTCAAACAAGATAGTCTAAAACAAAGTACTTATCAAATTAAGTAATATGCCCAACAGAATTATTGTTTTTTTTTTAAATCTTTTCATTTCAGGAGAAAGGACAAAAGATCCAACATCATCATCAAGAGTGTGTTCTTGTCACTTCAGAGATGGTGACAAAGCCAACCTCCCTGAATGGTTTGACAGAAATAAAATAAATTGTTTCCATCAGAGCCAGAAAGAAAGAAAAGAAAAGTGACACAAGGAATTCCCACCCCATCTCAATTGGCACCAACATCAAGAAGTCCACCACCACCACCACCACCACCATCATCATCATCATCATCATCATCATCATCATCATCATCATCATCATCATCATCATCATCATCATCATCATCAGCTCAACTCTCTTCATCATCATCACAAAGTCCCACCTTTAAAAAAACCAGATTCCTCATCATCATTATTTTCCTCCTCATCATCATCCTCATTATCTTCTCCCTCATCATCATCTCAACTCTCGTCACCATCATCACAGGATTCCATCTTTTTAAAAAAACAGATTGTAGAACAAGTGAGGATATTTTAAATAGAACAACAAATTTAATTCAAGAACAAGAAATTACAGACAAAAATAAGGAAATAGCTAGCTTTAAAAAACCCAACTAAGTTAGATTCAACGCACTTACACTGTTTCAAGCCTTACAGAAAAAGTTCTTCGAATGGAGACAGGTGTACATTGTTTTAAAATATTTAATATTATTGTTCAATATGTTGAGTGCTTTAGAGGTAACATTATTTATTATAGTGGATGGGAAGTTCAGGAAGAGACAGTTGCATTAAAAGACCAAATTTTCATTATTACACTTATGAAACTTAGACAGAACTACGCTAACCTTCATATTTCACAATTGTTTAGCGTTAGTGAAAGTACTATAACAAATATTATACAAACTTTTATTCATGTTTTACATAAGCCATAAGCTTCTCTTTGAAAATGTTATGAAGGTTACATGCCCTTCTAGACATAAAAATAAACTATCAGCTCCATCATCATTTTTAATTTTCCAAATTGGATTCAGTAGTCTGATGTCACGTACCCGGCAACGGCGGCCATCTTGGTTCTAAACAAAGAAAATCTTTACTTTTTATTCTTCATGCTGGCGAGAACTTTTCATTCCCTTTTCATATGCCTTGTGATCAGAATGTGTAAAAGTCAAAACATGATCAAATTGATGGGGTTTTTTCCCTCTGGATACGCTTTTAAGCTCGCCGGAGAAATATTTCATACGGCGTCCGCCATTGTTCCGATAGTTTAGAGCCAGTGTTACTAAGTTACCACACGTCATTAGGAAGGAAGTGACGGTACGACTATTGAATCCTATTGCAGAATGATCATTGATTGTACAGATGACCAATTGCTATTCCTAAAGAAATGGATAAACAACGGTTATCTTATTCTTCTTATAGGTCCATGAATTCTGTTAAAGCTATTGTTGGTCTGAGTCCAAATGGTGTGATAAATTTTATCTCTAAACTGTATCCAGGGTCTGTCTCGGATAAGGTCATTGTACAAAATTGTGGATTACTAAAACTTTTAATTTTAAGCCCTGGAGATTTAATTTTAGCAGATAAAGGTAATAAAGGTAAAACCCCATCCTGATTCAAGATATTTTACCTCAATGAGTAACTGTAAATATCCCTCCCTTTTTACATAATAAATTTACTGAAAATGAGATTTTATTAACAAAAGAAATTGCTTCATGTAGAATTCATGTTGAGAGGGCTAATGAAAGACTGAAAAATGTTAACATCCTCTCATATATTCCAACAATGTTAAGAGAAACATCTGATATTATTTTTCAATTTGTTGCAGCACTTGTCAATCCCCAGTCTCTTATTAAGGAGACTGCATTTTGTTAGCTTTGCCATTTATTTTGTACAACACACATATTTTGTTCATCATCATCAAATCACCATTCAAAATAATGGTTTTGTAGGTCCATACATGATTTTACAAGATAAACATGACAAATTATGGCATTGTTGTATCAATGTATGTTCAATGTCATTAACATTGTTAAATAAAACCACACAAATTACTTTTGGACTGAATCAACCCAAGGCATCATCAAGATAGATCTGTGGAAGTAAAAGAAAAAAAGATTCAAATTTAGAGCTGCGACCATGCTCAATAGGCAAAAAACAAACAAACTAATAAAACGTCTGTTGTGGTCTTGTGGTATGACACTCGCTTTCAGATCAGAAGGTCCTGGGTTTGGGCCTCGCTCGGCGCATAGTTGAGTCCTTGGAGAAGGCTCTTTACTCACAATCTCTCACCGTACTCAGGTGTCAAATGAGTACCTGGCCGTTAACAGCGTTGTCTCTGTCCGAAAAAATTGTAATATCGCCCAACAGGCATCATGTCCCGTCTTACATGTTAAATGTTGCTGTTGGCCAGGGACCCCTTGTAAAGCACTTTGAGCACATTTAGTGGATATTACGCTGTATAAAAACTCAATTAAAAAAACAAATTAAGTGATTCTTTCATTCATCTTGCTTTGTTGATAAGGGGGAAACCCGAAACGTCCATTTTATCGTTTTCGTATATTTAATTGAAGTTCACATTCAATTTCACAATGTTATTGATTTCTTCGAGTTTCAAGCAGCAACATTTACATTACACCTTAACCCAATTAGGAAATTTAGTTTACCGTGACTAACACTGGTCTAAATAAATCTTTTATTCATCCCATAGAGGAAATTTATCTCTAGGGTCTATTCCCAGGGAAGACTGGAATAACCGCGGTGCAGCGCCGCAAATTGAGCTAGGGCGAGGTGACTTGCTCAAGGCCACACAGCGCAGCGGCGGGTGAACGAACTCGGTACCTTTCGGGTACGAAGCAAAAACCGTACCGCTGATCCACGCTGCCCCACATGAAGTATGATAAAATGTCTAGCGTGATTGGTGATTGTGATGCTCATATGAGTATTATAATAAAGGTTACAACACGATACTAAATAGTATGTAGTAGACTATAGTCAATAGCAACGAAAATTAGCGAAGCAAGACTAAGACCTCAAAGACTCAAAGTCCGTGGTCCATAAGATAAAAACACAATAGTTCAATGACTCCCTCTCTCTCTCCCTAACTAAAATCGACCGTAAACAGTTAAATCTTTCCATTGGATATACTAAATCTGCCTAAACTCAAAGTAAACTGATTATTGTCCAACAGTAGTTTTACGGAGATGTGAGATTTTGAGAGTGAGAATGAGAAGACGAAATGACTTACCTTCACAGAATACTCTTTATTCTTCATGCTGGCTTGAACTTTGCCGAACATCAAGTCATCTGAGTAAGTGAAAGTCAAAACATGACCTGACTGATAATGATTTTCACCTCGCGAGACACTTTTATGCTCATTGGAGAAGTATTTCATAAGGGCGGTGATGGAAATAGAGTTCGTGTCAGCCATTTTTCTCGACTGTTTAGAGCCAGCCGGTTTGTTGCCATGCGTTGCTGCGCAGGATTACGTCACGACTTAGGAAGCCTATTGTCGACTCCATTCTGAGAACTTTTAAAAGATTTTTAATTCGATGAAACCTCTTCAAAACGAATTCACTTCCGGTACCAGAGCTAGCATATAAAGGAGTTAAAAGCATAATTATTCTCACTTATTTTGCGCATGGACAGGTTGGTGAATTTCAAAGACAGTCATAACATCTACTGTTTTATTTCCCTTGAAAACTACGAATTTTTCATTCCAAGTAGGCAGGTCTGCTATAGGCACATCTGGCCAATACGACCAAACGGGCATGATCTCGAGGTCATTGGTCACATTGGAATGTGTGCTCAAAATGACCCACGTAGTGAAAAGTGCTCACAGATTTTGAAATATCTAACATCACGTTTGGTCATTTTGTTCAGCTCGACACATGTGTATGTTTACAACTTTCATAAACAAAGCAGCGTGTTTTCATATCTGAAGAAATATTCAATCGTTGGACAGCAACAAATCATGTGATTGATGACCTGGTCGGACGAAATATAAATATAGATCGCTCCCATTGAAGTTCAACGAATGTGTTGCTTCAATCACAGAGCTGTATAAAACTTGTCGACAATGAAGTTTTGGTGCCAGAGGAAATAAATAAATTTAGGAATCCGAAGTGTTTTCGAACCTCCACGGCCACATTTGTTTGTTATAAGTGAGTTATGGCCCCTGATATTTTTCCAATCCTGAAAACTACGAAATGTTACAATATCAAGTTAGATAGTAGGCGCTTGGCTAAGAAGCTCATAACATTGCCACCCGGAAATAATACGGACCAACACACAAAACTGTGTGTATCCATGAATGTTTATAGTCAGGTTAATACAGTTCAGTGAGCATTACTCGTAAACGCGGATGGCAGAAAACAATAAAAAAGACCTGAGTAACGTCATCTTCGAACTATCGATAGATAGTTCGAAGATGACGTCACTCAGGCCTTTGTTATTGTTTTTGCCATCCGCGTTTGTGAGTTGTTCTCACTAAACTGTATTAACCAGATTATAAAAGTTCATGGTTACACAGAGTTTGTGTGTTGGTCCGTTATACTTCCGGATGGCAATGTTGTGAAGTCCTTGGCCAAGTGCATTCTATCTATTTATAATGGTAAATATTGATGGGATATCAACAAGACAAACCTTTAGATTTGAGGCTGTCCCATCATATCAATGTTTGAATCCATTATCATATATTATGTTATCCTTCTCTCTTTATCTTTATTTATTAACGACTATCTTTACCCCCCCCCCCCCCCCACCAACAATATATCTCTTTCTCTTACATTTACATACCCCCCCCCCCCACCTCTCCCCCCCCCCCCCCCCCCCTCCTCTCTCTCTCTCTCTCTCCTCTCTCTCTCTCTCTCTCTCTCTCTCTCTCTC